>NC_060165.1:21098913-21206005 GCF_021292245.1 Micropterus dolomieu | reverse complement strand
AAGAAGGTCATGGGTTGCCCCGGCCCTTCTGTGTGGAGCATGTTCTCCCCGTGTCCGCGTGGGATCTCTCCGGGTGCTCCGGCTTCCTCCCACCATCCCAAGACATGCATGCTAGGTTAATTGGTGTCTCTAAAAATTGTCCTTATGTGTGGATGTGAGTGTGAGTGGTTGTCTATGTGTGGACTGGCAACCTGTCCAGGGTGTACCCCGCCTTTCGCCCGATGTAAACTGGGATTGGCTGTAGCCCCCCGCGAGCCTGTACGCAGGACAGGCGGTTGACGATGGCTGGATGGAAGTTGCGTTGGACATAACGAGGCACCTGACGACATCTTAAGACCTCTGAGAAATTCTGAGCGGCATTCTTCTCTATTTTATTGATGAAACGATTAATAAAAAAAAAAATAATAATTTGATAGATTCATCTAAAAATGAAATCATCATTAGTTGAAGCCCCATTTTTATGCTGGATAATTACCAAATAAAGAGACTTATCTCGCTTTTGTTTCCGTTTTCTCTGTGACATAATGGATTGTTTACCTCCACATGCAGCTATCATTCATAGTACAGTGTGAGTAAGGAAAAATTGAACAGCTCAATCACCTACAGTACCCAGCGGCATATTAGTCAACAGCAACGACAAGGGATTGCAAGTTGATACTTTGTATTAACGGGTAAAAACGCAAAAAAGGTTGTGAACCAGTACTCTACACAAAAATTAGAGGTCTGACACCCAACCAGCATACAGACTGAATTCTATGGAGTGTATGCTCAGTCTATATCAAAGCAATCATAATCAACAAAGCAAGAGGAAAAAGAGATTATCTTCCATCGGCGAGACAAACAAACTTCACGCTGCCATCAGAACCGGCTGGCCTTGACTCGAACCAAATAGGAGTGCTACTCTCTCCCTCGCTGGGTTTCTGCCTAACAAAACAAAATGCTCTTCTCGAGCAGAGAGGAGGAGGCAGTTATTAGTGCTCTCTGATGAGTCTCTTGGCCTCGGTCTGGGTTTGCGTATTCCGCTGGCTGATTCAATTACAATAGTGAAGCACAGTGCTACAGGTGGTGCATGGAAATGTAAATTCAAAAGCGGTTATATTATTTGCTTGAGGTGATGACAGCATATAAGAGATCTGCAAGCAATCACACACTGATACACACTGTGACCGCATCTGTGACAGCAGGGGGCGGAGGTTATGTAATTAGACATCAAGTGAATTCTACCTCAGCGGTGTGGTAATAAACAAGCAGAGAGACAAGGAGAGGGTCAGCTACCTGTGAGGCAGGTCAAACACTGCTGTACATTCATGCCGTCAATGCCGCCGCCCTCTCTATCTCTCGCTCCATCTCGCTACAACATGCATAGCTGGTGTTCAGCGCTATAAATAACGCTGTGCTGCCAAGCTGTCATGTGGAATAGCACGTGCTGAGTGTATGAGATGGCCTCAGGGCGGCCCTGGGAACCGGGAGACAAAGTAACCACTCAGTAGCACCTAGAGTCAGAGATGAGCTGGATTTAATTAAGAATAATTTAGCTAAAGACTTGTTTTAATGTAGTTAAAAACTCCTCAGAGCTCTTTTTATTGCAGTAAAAGTCCTTTGTAATTTTACCATCCTGAGAATCTTTCTTTTCAAATGAAAGGTATGACTGAAAGTATCTAAACAACAACAAAAAAAATATAAAACAACACATCTACACACAGTCTTAGAAGCAAGAAACTGTGAGTAAAGAAGGCATGAAATCAAAAAGACCTTAGAAACATCACTTTTGCCAATCTCAATGCTGACACCTTTGCCAGCAAGAAGGTGACGATTATGTCAACTCAAACGTGTCAGTCTCTTCTTTCTTTTCTTTTGTCACTGTGTAGTATTATTTCTGGCAAAAGTATTCTTTGCTTCAAAGTTTATAAGATTTTCTTTCTCTTTTCCTCTCTGTGAATTTTGCTTTAGGAATTTCCATCTGTTTTTCTTCACAACCCACTTTTATTTGCCTCTTTGACAGCAGCGCAGCTCTTTCTAAAGTGGACAAATTAGAAATGTCTACCTTAGTATATTGGAATGGAAACATTATTGGAAAAAACATAACAAGCTAGTGCTCATAACAGAATTTGTTCCAAGAAACATTTACAACATCACATTTCAAAGCCAGAAGGGGTCACTGAACTTCCGAGGGCAGAGTATGCGCACATTCACGTGCACATGGACATGCAACAGGTACACGTACACAAGAACGCACACAGATGTGGACAGCAAGCCCATTCTTGAACACTGTTTGGATTTGACATTGGGAATCAATGCAGTCTGATCGATACTGTTGGCTTCTCTGACTTCACACACACCAGCTGCTGTTAAGATGATGCCAGAGGCACAGATTGACGTTTATGTGTATCTGGAAAGCCATCAAAAAGCTTTCGGGTTTGACAGCAAAGTGTTAGCGAGTCTATATTCAAGTCCTACCTGAGCTCTCAGCATGTTTCAACATGTTTCTTCTTACTCGTGGTTTCCCTGCAGAGGTTTTTTCAGTTTTGTTCTGTGTTCAGTCATTTTTTTTTATTCTTCTACTTCATGCTTTCCGTCGCTGTGAAAGTCTTTCGCAGCCACTGCCCAAGGCTGCATCCATCAAAGCAGTCAAGGCACCACAGTCAATTGATTCGCTAATCGAATATCATTATTACCAGCAATTAGCTTGCACTATGACTTCAGTTAAAATCACTAATTAACAAATGCAGGCTTGAGTGTGTGCTGGGAAGAAAAAAAATGTGTCTTGGAGAAACATGCAGCGGCGAACAACTGCACCGGCGTAACTTCCCGTGTCTCCGCACGCCGAGATATTTAGGAGCTCCTATTAATCACATCGCTGTTGTCGTGGTGTTTGACATAGCGATCACAGAGGCGACGGGAGCCCACCTGTTTGTATCTGATGCTCTCTCAGCAGATGGCCCACCCAAGGCGTGGTGCGAGCTAATTACTGTTGATTCATACACAACATCCAACATGTTTTTTTAATGGAGACATGCTTTCTTTATTGAACATGGGGAGGGGGGGTCATCTGTCAGACAAAACCTCGCAGTCTGTACCGTTTCAGACTCTTCCATTAATTGTTAACATTGTTTGTACCATTGCCACTTAACTCAGGGCTTCATCTACCGCTTGTGGCTTGTGACTTAAAGTCCAAAACTATAAGAGTGCACTCACCTGAATGCAAGGGCCTCATTTAAAAATGCTGCATACGCACAAAAGAAGGCATGCACCACTTTCTGAACAAACTTTGGGATTTATGAAAAACAAACTTGAACGGAGAATGTGCGGTCCTTCACGGTAACTGCACCATGCGTATGCACATCTGGAGAAATGAGAAACTGCGAAATAGATGGCAAAAGGACGTAACGGTTTGAAATGGACACCACTGTGTAAAAGAAAAATCATAATATTACCTCTGAGTATTATATAAAACTTAATATATCATTTAGTTGACAGAAACAGCTAAAAGCCATTCTTAAAAAGGAATAAACAAACACTCGTTTGATATTCCCTGAAGTGCACAATAAAAAAAAAAACATGATTTAAGATAATTTAAAAAATATTTGATATCTTTTCCTGCTGGATTAATACTCCCTGGAGCGCACACAAAAAGAACCATGATTTAGGATAATAATCACAAACGGAGATCTGTTTTTGCAAAAAAACACCTCAAACACATTTTAATCGGGAATCATATTTAATTGTATCTGTAATTCTTGCATGCTATGAAATGTACTCTAAATAAGGTGAAATTACAGAAGGAGAAATTACATTCAAGCTTAATGTCATCGATGTCTCAGTCAAGCAAATACGAGTGTATAGTTTTATATATTGTTATCACATGTTTGTTACCTTATGCTCGCATTTGAGCCAAACGCTGTATGCAAGTGTGTGGATGTGATGCATTGCTTGTAAAGACTCAAGGTAAGGAAAATAAATGTTTAAAAACAACTTAAATGCATTTGGTTTCCCTTTTTTTCAAATAAGTGAATACAAATTAAGTACCTGGGTCATCCGGTGCGTGTTGCATATACAGTCCCCTCCAAAAGTATTGGAACGGTAAGGCAAATTCCTTTGTTTTTGTTGTTCACTGAAGACATTTGGGTTTAAGATCAAAAGATGAGTCTGAGACAAGAGTTCAGAATTTCAGCTTTTATTTCCTGGTATTCACGTCTAGATGTGTTAAACAACTCAGGACAAACCACCCTTTGTTTGAACCCACCCACTTTTCAAGTGAGCAAAACTATTGGAACATGTGACTGACAGATGTTTCTTGTTGCCCAGATGTTGCCTTTTAGGTTGATTGTCCAGACATTAAATAGCTCTGCATGACTAGTCTAAGTTTTCATCCTTGGTTCAAACTTATAAAGACTGTATTTCCTGTTAAAGAGGATAAAGCAACATGAAGACCAATGAGCTGTCTATGGGAGAAAAGCAAGCCACTGTCAAGCTGAGAAAAGAAGGAACATCGAGCAGAGCCATTGGACAAAGCAAGTACAACAATTTGGATTGTCCTGAAAAGAAAAGCAACTACTGGTGTACTGAGCAACAGACGTCCAACAGGTCGGCCAAGGAAAACAACAGCAGTTGATGACAGAAATATGGTGAGAGCTGTGAAGAAAACCCCCAAAACATCAGGAAGTGACATCAGCAATGACCTCCACAGTGCAGGGGGGAAGGTATCACAATCCACTATTGGAAGAAGACTCAGAGAGCAGAAATATAGAGGCCACACCACAAGATGCAAACCACTCATCAGCAGGAAGAATCAGAAGTACAGAGATGACCCGCAAAGGTTCTGCAACACAATCTTATGGACTGATGAGACCAAGATTAATCTCTAGCAAAGTGATGGAAAGGCCAAAGTGTGGAGAAAGAAAGGAACTGCTTATGAGCCGAAGCACACAAGCTCATCTGTGAAGCACGGTGGAGGTAATGTCATGGCCTGGGTGTGCATGCTGCTTCTGGAACAGGCTCATTAATATTTATTGATGATGTAACTGATGATGGTAGCAGCAGAATGAATTCAGAAGTGGACAAAAACATTTTGTCTGCCAGTTTACGGAGAAAAACATATTAATTATATTAATTATTAATTAATCCCAATACTAATTGGGAGGAAGTTTACCATGCAGCAGAACCAAAGCACACTGCCAACAAAACAAAGGACTTCATCAGGGGAAAAAGTGGAAGGTTTGAGACTGGCCAAGTTAATCAGCTGACCTGAACCCAATAGAGCTGCATTTCACCTCCTTATAAGAGGAGGCTGAAGGGAGAAACACCCCGAAACAAACGGGTTAAAAGCCTGGAATAGCATCACAAATGAAGAATGCAACAGTTTGTTGATGTCGATGGGTCGCAGGCTTGAGGCAGTTATTGCAAGCAAGGGTTATGCCACCAAATATTAAATGTTATTTACTTTAAGATTATTTGTTCCATTACATTTGCTCACCTCAGAACGCTGTGGTCTAATACAAAGCGATGTCCTGATGTCCTGAGTTGTTTAACACATCTAGATGTGAATACCATGAAATGAGAGCTGAAATTCTGAACTCTTGTCTCAGACTCATCTTTTGATCTTAAACCCAAATGTCTTCAGTGAACAACAAAAACAAAGGAATTTGCCTTACCGTTCCAGTACTTCTGGAGGGCTGTATGTATACCGCTCCCCCTCCGTAACTACTCAGGAGGGATTCGCATTCCTGCAAGTCATTCATCAACACGGTCGAGCTCTGGTGTCCCCTATCCTCCGATGCACAAATAATCTGTCTGCGTATGCGGGTTTTGCCCACCAAACAAAATCTCTTGCTTCAAGCTCCCCAACAAGAACTTCAATTTCACAGTGGGAAAAATAAATTGTTTTGACTTTTCTGTCAGAATTTGTCATCCTTATCTTCATGCAGTCAGTATGTATTAATATTAATTAGGGTGTGTTTCACTGACTATTTATAGGCAGCTATGGCCGTTAAAAGGGTGGGATAACAACATCACTCATGTGCCACGACTTTTGAGTTGATTGTGATTTATAAAAGGGAGATCAGCGTGGGTCGTGGGTGTGTTACAAGTCAGAATATTTTTGTGCATGAGCACAAGTTTTGTCAGTATGCAACCTTCTGACTTGAATCATGCACACACTTTTAATAAATGAGGCCCCTGATCTCCAGATTTCTATGCATGAGAGTAGTGGAATGAAGGGGAGAATTTCTTTTGTATAGTAGAGTAAGTTTTCTTATGAATAGAAAACAAATAAGTCAGAGTTTACAGTCCTTCACAGTCAAGATGGTAGAAAAAATAAACGTAGGGTTTTATTCATCTCGTTTGGTGCCTAACTTTAGAGGATCATAACATATCGGATATGGAATACATCTTCTTTTCTATGGACGTTAGTTTTTGAGCCATGGCAAAGGCCAAAATATGGCCTGCAACAGACGAGGTAAGCCTTGTTTTTAGTCTAGCCAACTGCAAGAAATGTCTTTTGCTATGTGAAAGTAATGCATATTGTAAAATGGCGAATGCTGCTGAAAAGACGACAGTCCAAGCTTTACAATAGGCTCGGTCAATAAAATAGGTTATTCAAAAATTGTGAATCACAGCAAACTACGAGAGGTCCTTGAGCATACAGTCATAAATTGTGTGTGTGCAACACATCAGGCTGATGAGAGTAGTATGCGAGATTAGCTGCGGACAGATACACAAAATCACATTTTAATGCTTGTCATGTTGAGCTTTCTGATGTCATGTCCAGTCAGTTATGGCCTACTGTTCATCTTTAAGGAGAATGGAGATAATGGGAATGCTTATGCTGTTATAACAGCGCACAGAATGTAATGAAGAAAAAAGATACAGAAAATGATTATTGATGTATCAGTCTTAGGTATACTGTTTCGTATGGGCCCATGTCAGGTCCCAACCATTATTGGACTATTCTGCAAAACCTGTTGTCCAATCCTTATTCCAGATATCTGCACATGGTCAGCAAGGATAAGGCTAGTTAAAGACTGTGGTTATTAAAAAAATATTGAAAATAAATTATGGTTACGGTATACTTAGAGTTCGGCCAGTAAAAATTTGGTGAAGACTGGATTTTCCTACAAAAAGGAATTGTTGGCATCCCCCAAAGCGATTTAACAGCACAAAAAGAAAAACACCAGTGCCCAAATGATAAGAACTGAAAATAGATATAGCAATTAAAATTCGTTCTGAATTTGTGTTAATAGTAATATATCAAACAACTGCTGAACAAGCAGAACATAAACTTAAATACGATGTATTTGACTTTCAGCAGTCTACTCTCCTTCCATTCACAGCCACTATGTTTTACACACGTGGCTGGCGCTGGATAAGCCATTGTTTTGACTGGGCCTGAAGACTCCGCTGTGAAGCTAGCGCTGATAGCAGCCAGGACTTCCTGTGATTTCTCATAAAATAAAAGCCTGGAGTCTAGAAAAACGTAGCGACCAGGTTACGTCACTGTCTGTCTCGCTGCTCTGTCTGTATCGTGGATGTATAAAGAGCTGCAGGTTTGTGTGTCTGTTTGACCAAAGGTGGGGGGGCTGAGCTACAAAAAAAAAAAAAAAAAACACAGAGCAGACACAGCGAGCAGGATCAAGCATGGCTTTAGCTGCATTCACACAAACTCCGACAACGTGGCTCCTTCCCGTAGGGAATGTAACAGCCGTGAAACAATCAGAAAATAGTTTTATTCCTCCGATTGACTGCTCTGGTCTCGCTAACGCTGCTCCCTCTCTTCATTCACTCTCTAATTCGCTCAACCACCACTGCTCTCTCTCTCTCCCCCTCTCTCTGCATGGGGCCAACAGTGAATCATGTTTTAACAAACAGCAATCAACAAATCCTACTCATTCTGCCTTTTGAAGACTAACTAATCTGATGAATTATTTTATTCAAATTGAGGATTTTGTCAAGGATTTCTGTTTTAGCGCGATGATGTCATTAAATATGACGACAGACATTCAGAGCTTCATTCAAAAACCACAGTAGAATAAAATCCCTGAATATTAAAAAAATAAAAATAAAGATATTCGTTACAGCCCCACATTTATGTCTATCAAATGGTTAGAAAAAAACAGGAAAACAGAGAATATCGAAGACTCATTGGGACACGTACGTAAGATCACAAATCTGCCTAGCTTAATAGCTAAAGGCCAGTTCTCAAGTGAGCACACAATTACCACAATATTTTCTCTCTAAATCATATATAATGTATGGTTTTGTATAGCAGTCTTCTTTGATTTGGATGTCATTTATTACAGGTGTGCTCCTCTGTAGTAGTTCTAATTAAATAGTAAAGTGGTGGAATAATCTGAGGTTTCAGAGGAGAGTTTTATTCTAAATTACAGGTTCTTCATTACTGCAAAGTTTAAGTTCATGCTGAAAAGTCACTGAGTTTAATGCTGACATTTTTGGGCATGTCATTTCAGCCGCACCCTAATAGGCCCAGGCTGGAACACACTGGAACGTACAGGCACAAAAAACTAAAAGGAACACACTGGAAGTAGAAAGAAAGGAAGGACAGAGGTGACCTCAGTAATTCACGTTGAGTCAAATGTCAGCGGAGGGGAAGTGGGGTGGGGGGCGCCTTTAGCTCGACGACGGAGGTCTGGGATGGGGTTGGAGAGCGGCCATTGTCGGCGGGTGTCTGCTGAGGTCTTTGTTAAAAGCCTATTCTCTCTGTGACTGCGGGGGGAAGAGGAGAGCGTCGGAGGCCGGTCGAGGAGACTGAGGGAAAATCAATGGAGCTGCTGGAGACCATCCTCTCGCTCGGCACGACGCTCACACTCACACTGCTCTCATGGCTTTCTCCTGCTCTCTATACCTCAGCTTGACCCCTTCTTTCCCTTTTATTTCCACTCTCTATCTAACAGTGTGCCGCAGTTTCTGTCGTCCTGAGCCAGAGCCTCTCTCTTTCCTACATTTTCTTCCTTTTCCTCCCTTGACGGTAATACTTTACGAGCAACAAGGCTAATATGTATTGGACATTCGCTTGTTTGGATCCAGAAATCCTGGCTGAGCTTGAATATCCAGCTTATGAGGGAGTTGAATATCATGAATAACAACTACCGAGCTTCTTACTGTAATAACACACACCTCACACGATGCATATACTTGTATTGCACACACCCGCAATTGCCCACAGCTATCATCCATTGTTTTAGACATTTAATTGGAAAGACAAAAGCAGCCCACGTTCCTGCTAATGGACACAGTGCATCCAGCCTCCAGAGATCTCACCAAGATACATTTAAAGTCTTCCCCCACAGGGGAACGGGAGGAACAGGGCCATTCAACCTCCATCTGTCTCCCTCATAAGGCCTCTAAGCTCGGGGACATAACACTTTTCTCCCCGATAAACAAGGTGTGGGCCACTAAGCACCGCTCCACGCTAAAGACTTCTGAATGCAACTGACCACAGCTTATCTGACTGGATATCAATAACAACACTACATTTTTTATGCTCTGCTTCTTCCAATTCGAGCCTATTAATCTGGCCAGGCTGCTGAGGTATAAAAACATTTTTAAAAAAACACCCCCTGCCTTCAGGATTGATACAATACCTTTGCCCCTTTGTAAGTTAACTTGTCAAGAATAATGCATGAAGGTGCAAAGTGCATTCGATAGCAGCATCTTGGGCAATCTAAACCTCTCTATCTCCACTTATAATAACTGTTCACACTGTGAGAAAAGGAGGAACCTAGAATCAATGTGTTATTTAAAGAACTAGACCAAAATCATTTGCCATAACGCTCTACGCATGCTTCAGCATAAACTATGCTGAGTGGCAGCACTAGCAGAGCAGTAAGAGTACGCAAATATTCTATGCAGGGTATTTGACTAATAAACAGTTTGTGGTTATGCCTAAATGGACTGTTGATTCATACATTTATTTAACATTTACATTCTTTGCACCAATCTCTTTGACCAAAATCATTTAGCATTACCTATTCTTTTTTTTTAATGCACAATGTATGGGCTATCCCATATGGATGATCTATCAACACACAAGAAAATGTCTTTTTTATTATCCTAAAGACCTGTGGCTATTTTATGCATTTAGGGTAGTGCTGCAATAAACCGTTGCTTTCATTAGCGACATATCATTTGGTCTATAAAAGGTCTAAAACAGTGAAAAATGGCTTTCACAGTTTCGTAGGGCCCAAGATGATGTCATCTAACTGTTCTGTTTAACAGTCCCAAACCCAAAGATATTCAGATCACACATGACAAAGCAAAGCATCCCATCCTCACAGCTGGAAAGTTACAACTATAGGGAATGTTTGAAAAAAACATATTCTAGAAATTACTTTACATCACAACCTTAATTGAGGAGTAAAATAAGACATACCAACATAATTATGCAGTTCCTGCAAAGTCTGTATGCACACATGTAAGCTGAACTTTCAAATCGTGACGTTACTGTGGTTACATTGTAAGTTGTCACTTTCTCGAGAAACAGTACAGACCTTTCTCAGTGTATGTGCACTGGAGGTTTCACGTCTCCACATCACGCTTAAAACCTCCTTTGTTAGCGCAGTGTTTTTGCCACTTTACACCTGTCATGATGAACATGTCATGACAAACAGCAACAGGAGGTGAGAGGGAGAGAGAGAGAGATAGAGAAAAATATAGCGCATGTATGGACAGAAGGAGAGAAGTCTGAAACTGAAACTCGGGTTTATTTAGATACCATGTAAAATGAATCACCACTCCATGAGATGTGAAGGCACATTCAAAACGAATCTGTCATAGCGTCTAATGATCGATATCTACGACAGACGGAGGGAGTGTTTTTTGACACAGCGGAGAAACGCTTCATGGAAGTGTGCGGTCGGGAGGGGCGGTCAGGTTTTCACTGCTGGGTGGAACATCAGTTTTGATGCTCTGCAATAAATACGAGGAAGCTCAACTGAATGCGCATTTACGCTCACCATCATTCCTAATCATCTGGCCTCCACTGCTCGAGCTGGCAGGGGAGTGGATGGATGATCAGTTCTTGCCTGACACAAACAACCGGTCATTGGTCACTGGTCAAACAGACAATTCTCAGCAATTATATTACTGTGAGATGTTGCACATGACATTTTAACAGAACGACACAGTGAATTAAAACTTGTGTTAATATCTCTGTGTAGGAGAATTATTTTGTCTCTGCTCTCAGGCTCTTCAGCTCTGCAGCACGCAGCTGCCTCTGCACTATTGCTCGTGTCATACTGCATTGTTTGCAGGAGGAAAGAACATAAATTACAAACTGTCAAAGGGCGCTGGGTAACTTGATAAGAGGAATTATTTCAAATTTACGTCAAGTTTAATTTTATCGTATTATTTAATTAGCATTCTTAATTACACATATGTCCAGGTCACAACCAGCTGTCGAAGCACCTGATACAAAAACACTTCAAAGAACCTGCTCACATTCAAGAACATAGGCCTACTGATCACTTTTCAAATGGCAGTTCATCTGTAACATAGGGAATACTGATTACCTGTCAGATAATGTCTGGGGGAAAAAAAAAGACACCGATGGATCGTAAGGATCAGTTTGACTTTTAAATTTAGTGTGTAGTTAAAAAGTAAAGAAGTGATTAGTTTCCGTTTTGAGTAAAGCAATCTATATCTCAAACATCAGCAAATACTTGGGGGAAAGAAATCTTTAAATGGGAATAAATGCTGAAAGAATAAAAATTTAAGATGCCGTAAATTCAGAAATAGAAATGTGATTTTAGCACAAAGTCATATAATGACAGCTATGAAATGGTGATTTCTTCAGTGTAATGATGCATTCTGTGATGACAAGGCTATCACAGCAGTATGCTGATAAAGAACAACTGCCTTAAGTGGAGTTATAGGGATTAGCACATTAGGCTAAATCAGCTAATTACATGCAGATTTTCTTACCGTTCCTCCGGCTAATTAATTGGAATGACTACCACCACTGTGTTCAGGAAATGAGTCCTCTCAGAGAAAATGAGGTAAAATAAAAAAACATTACATCAGGCACTTTCACACGCACCTGTGAGGTAGAGAGGCGCAAGTCTTTGTCCACCTTTTCCTCCCGTTATACCACCTTAAAAGGGCAAGAAAAACAAACAGCCACGTTATTTTCACCTGCTGAGAAAAGGATGAGAAAGAAAGAGTCTGCGACTGTAACACTCTTATTCACACAATCACTGGAATTGCACTATATGCAGCTGCTCTATTTGAATTTTTAATAACTGTGGTTACATTTTAAAGTCAAGGACAGCATTTGTAAACACTCTTATGTGGGAAGTGGCTACCAATAAAACTTTAAACACAAAATTCGCACTGAAGTTGATTGGCAGAAAAAGCTTTTTTGATTATTTATTGATAGTACATAATACATTAACCAAGCAAAAGTGCCAAATATTCACTTATTGCAGCTTCTGATATGGGACTGCCTGGTGTTGTCTATTTTATGTGACTGTAAATTGTCAGATTTTTGTGTTTTGAACTGTCGATCGGACAAAACAAGCAATTTGAAGAAATCAATTTGGAAACTCCTAATGGGCTGTTTCTTCTTCTTTGAAAATAAAAATGCGTGGACATGAATTTAAAAAAATATTAAGTTTCAGAAGTAACAGGTGAATGTACAATTTGAAGACCTCAAGTGGCAGCATGTGATAACAAGCTGAACTTGAAGGTCTCCATAAGCTGCTGTTTTGGAGGTTGTATAACGTTTCTTTTCATGTTTCCATTCATCACTTTTATGGTTACTGTGTTGGTGCCCAAACAAACTAGCTCACTAAGATGATTTGGTGACCTCAGGTTGCATTAGTAAATGTTTATACTTAGAAAAAGCGTTTACTCACTGCTTTTCTAGAGATTATTTTGACTTTTGCTCTAATTTTTAATTGTTTATCCTTTTTTCTGTGTCCCGAGACAATTTCTAACCTGTGAGAACATACCAACAACTGAAAATGAATTCTGGCAAATAGTGCTGGCCGACATCATCTCAATTAGAGGTTGCACCTGTGCTTAAGCCAATTATGCTCATCCACTTCAAAAATAAATGACTCATTATGGGAACATCGCATCCTGTAAGGCCAGAGGGGAAAATGAAAAAGTGTATACCGTTATATATATACACACACACACCTCTCAGAGCTATCTAAATGAATTATATATACATATATATATAAATAAATAAATATAAATTATTCATTTAGGTAGCTCTGACAGAGGGAGAAAAAACAGTAAATGAAAGAGCGCAATGGCATTTCTGTGATGCTGTGCTCATTATGGCCTCTTCCTGGCCTCCTCAATAGGCGCCTCCATCAGCCAGGTGTAACCATAAAACTCCCACTCTCACAGCATGGAGAGTGTCTAACCTTGAAGGCACTCAAGCTGTAAATTGACAGTCAAAACACTGCTGGCTTTCAACCAGAACCTTCAATGTCTATAGTCTGGGTCAGTCATTTAACCAAAAATTTACAAAAAAGTAGTCTAACCGAAAATATATAACAATTAAAGTCAAAAAAGTTCTACAGAGTGATCTGAAGAACTAGACGAGGACTCAAGAGAAAAAGAGCAAATAATATAAAACAAAATGAAAGACGAATGAGGGCAGAGTGAGGAGTTTGTTGGAAAAAGGCCTGAGCCCACACATTTACAGAAATTCCTCCAGAAAGAAAGACACAGTTAGAGAAAGAGACAGATGGATAGACTACACGATGCACTACATCAGGGGTATTCAATTAGAATTCAAAGAGGTCCAGTAAGAGAAAACTTCCCGAAGCGAAACATCAAAACGACTAACTTGCGTTATCATTCAGTACCATAACGTACAGTTGTATCAACATATGTTTTTAGTCAACAACAGACTGTCAAATCAAATAATATTTCAAGAATATTTACTGTCAGTTTTCACATCAAACTGGAGGGATAATAAATAATAACTACTCTAATAAATAATTCTAAATTTAAATAAACTAAAATAATGAGCTTAATTTTAAGAAAAAATGACATAAACACTCAACACATCTTAACAAATGAACAGCTGTAATGCCTCCTCTTCTCTTTCATTCCCTCTTATAGAGCTACCAATTTCCTACTTTCTCTTGTTCAGTGAGAAACGGGAACTCTAGCTTGTCCTGCCAGCTAGCGTTGGAGATCTATGAGATATTCTGGTTTTGAACTGCCCGTGGGAGGAACGTACATGTAAAATTCTGTACATTCTTGATTAAAAGCCATGTGAAATCTCTTTTCAATTTCGTGTGTGTTTCCAAAACGTCTCTCTGGTGAATCTCGCAGACTCTACTCGCAAGCATCGGAATGCACAGATTTGATTGGCTGAGCAGCGTCACATCAGACGATTGGAGCACATGCGATTGGTCTGCGAGTTTCCTGGGCCGCTAAACCAGTATAGTCAATGCTAGAAAAGCTGCGTCTAGGTCCGCGGTCTGCCTATTAGTGACCTCTGCACTTCATGATCAAATGTATGTGGACACCCAAATATTACAAGCAATTGTTAAACAAAACTATAGGCTTTAACATGCTGCTGTAACAGCCTCTATTCTTCTAGTTTCAGGCTTTTAACCAGATTCTGGAACATAGCTGCAGGAACTTTCTCCTATTCAGCCACACTTGCCCCTTCGCTAAGCCACGCCCCCCTTACTGTCGGACCTGTTGGACTTTTATCACACCGCTGCCACGGTCTATAACGGCACTCCCTGAAGAAATGTTGTCTAATTTTTGGAAAAAGCGATCTCAGAAAGAAGCAGGCTGTTTTGTAGTTGTACTGTGCATTTGAAGGTTGTATTCAGGCTCAAACTGATGTGAATCAACTAAAGACAGAAGCTAAAGCCTTCCGATCACAGAGTAAAAGTGAACCACCGTATTACCCTACTATTGAGAAAAATTACAACGATATTAAGGATCAACACTGTTCCTATACATTTAGGGTCTCTATTCACTATTGCAATTATGAAAAAGCAAAAACTGTAAGCCTATATATAACATTACACCCAGTAGGAAGTTAGCTAGCATTAGCTAACTAACATTACAATAGGATCAATATGCTACACAGTCTATATTTTTCTGGAATTATTTTAGGTTTTAGAAAGGGAATGAATCGTACTTCTACTCTCCAACCTCTCTGGGTAGCGACTGTAACTGTTACAAGTGCCCTAGGAACAGCGTTTGCCTTTTGCATTAGAGTCAATGGAGAGAAACCATGAGTGTCGGACCTCAGTTAGAACGAGAGCTTTACTGTACTGTGATTGGCCAGCTGCATATTCAGGGTGTGGCTTAACAAAGGGTATGCGATGGGGCCTGGCACAAATCTGACGTTCCAGTTCATCCTAAAGGTGTTCAATGCGGCCGAGGTCAGGAAGTTCTTCCACATCAAACTGAGAGAACAATGTCTTCACAGACCCGGCATTGTGGAAAGGGACATTGTCCGGGTGAAGCATAAACCACAACAAATGGGTTTTCCCCAAACTGTTGCAACAGAGTTGGAAGCTCATTATTGTCTTAAACATTACTGCATGCTTGCATTAAGAATTCATATAGCTGGAACTAAGGGGCCAGTCCCAGATCACAAGTACAAAACAATATACATGAGTCCAAAAACATCTTTGGCTGCTCGGATGAACGTAAAGATAGAGGAAATGGATAGAAAATGGAGGTATAAATATAGTGAGATAGAAGGAGATGGATGCATGGATGGAGAAATTGATAGCTAAAGAAAAAATGAAACTGGAAAATAGATAACATTTAATGAAAAGGATTATTGATAAAGAGAGCAATGGGATATATAGATAGAAATAGATGGATAAATGGAAAAAGATAGATAAATAACGATAGACAGATTAAAGATAGATTGATGGAGTGAGATAATAAATACACTGTAGAGCTTGTATAGCATAGAGGAATAGATAGAAAAATGGATGAATGAGCTTTTATGAAAGTGAGAATAAGAAAGATCAAGATAACAAAGATGGCCAGAAAAACAGAGAGAAAGATAGATAAAAGAAAGATGATACATCACATAGAGAGAAAAAGAGGGACAGAGATAGAGGGAGAGCAAGAGAGATATATAAGAAAATACTGAAAGAGAAAGATCATCAAAAGACAGAAACGTATACAGAGAAAAAGGCAGATGGATACTGTACATAAATAGATAGACACTGACAGACAGACAGAACAATGGATGCTGTGGATAGACAGATACATCGATACATAATGTAGAAAGACGGAAGGATAGGCAGAGCGAGAGAGTTAATTTCAACTCTCACAGACCCGTTCGCAGGTGTGGGTGGGTGGAAGAGGAGGAAAGAATGAGAAAGACGGGGGGGGAAAATTCAAATGTCTGAGTTTTCACACCGTTAATTTAGCCGTGCAGAGCCCCAACGCACCATTCTCTCACTCTTCCTTGCTCCTGTCGGAAACATGCTAATTAGGGAAGCCGACTGACGTGAGCGAGGTTTAAAGGGTAATTAGCATAAAAATCCTACATGCTGTATTTTTACTTTCTCTAATCAACACCCTCACACGTACACATTTTTCAGATGTGAGAAAAAGCGGTTTGACGCAATTAAAATGAAAATTAGCATCCAGGGGGAGGAGGGGAGGGGAGGAGACAAAATGTTCTCCCCTTGCATTTTGTTATTTGTCTCGTCACTGCACTTTTTTTGAGACTCAGAAGAAAGAAAAACTGTGGATAATGTAATTGTTTTTACAAATAGAGGACGTGTCGAGCGACAAGAACGCGTGTGTAGCTGCTATCTCGTTCTCTGTCACCGACTGACAAGCTTATCTTTGTCTCTCGGGAACGCTGATTCACTGTAACCGACATAATGCTTTTTCTCTTATGCGGTCTCTTATGCAGCAAAAACAATCTTCTCAAGATAAAATGATGATTGCACAAATGTTTACTTGAAGTGGTGCTTAGGAGGCTCCGAAACAGTATGTAAGTGCCTTATAAACACATAGCAAGTGCCTGATAATTATTATGGTCAGAGTAAACACCATGTGCAAAAACACCATGGATTTGAATGTTATCTACATAACTGAACACACTTTTGACGTTGTTGAGATGATTATGTTTGGCTTTGCTTCTAATCTGCTTGTATTTCACAATGAAGTTCGTATGACTCAGAAAACACTCGTACACTTTTAAACATCAATACTCCTTAACAAAGAAGCACGGGTGGTCTGTTCAAACTACTCAGCACACTATAGACTTGAATAAAAAAAACAGGCTTGGTCATTTCTTATGTTTTCCTTTTAGGATTACTTCTACACTGGCTTTAGCAATTCAGTCTGAGTTTCCACTGTTTCCCTCGGTTTGCTTGAAAGGAGAAAATAAAAGCTCTAAGGTCTGTTGGTAAGTCCAAAAAAGGTCTCTGCAGGGTCAAGACAAGACAAGCTGTGCTGAGGGTGAAAATAACCATTCTGCACTATTGCAGCAACGCCAGGCTTCATGGTGCAGTGAGTAGAATCAAATTTTTATCAGACATGATGGTTTAGGTGCTACTCTTCATCGGGTCATAACAATACCCTTCTGTGCTTCAGCGGACAAGTGGTGGCATCGGCAACAGACTAGATAACACATTTATCCAGGGAAAGATGATGATTACTGAGGTAACGCTATATTATTACTGCAAATAAAAAAAGAAATAGATAGCTGGTTTATTGCCCATACAGGTGGCACAAGTATCATTCCAGTTGAGTTACTCATTCTTTGATACAAGTATTACATGTTTTGCTAAAAAGCAGACAACATTGTGCATATTTTAAATTGCAGGGTCAGTCTGAAGTATTACAGTAAAAGCTTGATCTAAGACTGCATCCTTGATATTTTAGATAAGTGATTAAAAAATGCAAGCGTATATTTATATTTAAAAAAAAAATAACTAATACAGTGAGTTCATAAGACCTTTAAATAATTTAAAAATCAAAGTAAAACTAATGTCAGCCTTAGGAAGCATTTCAGACCAGCTGTCAAATATCTTTCAAATAAGCCAACATTTACTTTTCTATTATTACTATTGCAAAATCTCAGTATCTCATATAAAACTCTGTTTAATTTCTGCTCAGACAGTCACAATGTAAGACTAAAATGTTTGTGTCTGTGCTCGACTTCTTTCATGATACCCTACAGGGAGAGACAGGAGGAGGAGCAATGACTTGACCTTGGAGCCCAGTCTCTGAGTACCATATTGCTCCACACCTGGGAGGCCCAGGGGGGATGGAAGAACCCGTTAGCCCTTGGAGCTCTACAGATGGACAGGAGCTGCAGCTGAAAGAAAAGGGATGCGCCTTCATGAGGGTAAGGGAGGAAGGAGGATGGCCTACGATGCCTTAAGGGATCCATATGCTCTGCTGACTCAAGCCAATGACACCGATGATTGTGATTGGTTCAGATATAGGCCAAACTGGGTCAGTTTGCTGTCCTCAAGTGTTCACTCTTAAAATTAGTTTTCTCTTTTCTCGACAGAATTAAACCTCCAATATGACACTTTGTGCCATGACGAGTTGGCTGAGTTGGTAAGTATGTTAATGGACCTGGCCTGCATCTGCCTGGTCCAAATGTCTGAATCAGATTTGATTGATTTCAATGATGGCTGTTTCCTTCCAGCTGGAAAAACATTCAACCGATCAGAGATTTTTAGGTAAGCTTAAAAATGTGGACATCATCTTCCTACATAGTTAACATAAATGCATACTTGACATGAAAAACATTAATCGCCGCTTGAAACATCTACGCAGCCTCTGTGTAAACAGAAAATGACGCTGGATGGACAGGTACCACTGGCCACTGATTGGTTAGGGCAAAATTCTAAGTGACAATTAGTTTAAGGTTGAGCTAATCAGTGTCTGCTAAACAGGGATGGGACGATAAAGTAAATCTCAATTAAGAGGAAAAAAGACTGTATAATGTTAGTGTCATTATCGTCATTATTGTATGGAGTTTACATCTTAAAAGACACCATGTGAGATGGGTCATGGCAGTAAATACACATTTATCAAGGCAGAGGGTAGAGAAAGACAAAGTTGCATGGAATTACACTGCATTTTTATATATTACCTCATTAAAAATATTTTTCAAATTGAAAATAAATGTGTTAAATGATTATTGTTGTACTGCAGGATGGGTGCACGGCCAGTCCAGATGGGAAGTTCCTGTCCATTCCCACAAAGACGCAATTTTTAATTGCGTTTGCCGACAACCTCAAAACATGTTCTTGGAGTTTCTACTGCTGTACTGGCTAAGTTGTGATTGTAGGAAATATAATCTAATCATTTTGTTAGCATTCAACAAACTACAGCTCCAATTAGGGGTGGCAGAAAAAAATAAATTCTTAGATGCGGACGTGGAAGATTCTGATTCAATAAACAAATGTCAAAAAATCGATTATTTAAATGTTAATTGATAACGTGATGATGACGGAACGCAAAAGGCGGCACTCGCGGAGGTGCAGCCCCTGGACCGCAGTGGACCAAGGAGCTGAGGTTAATGAAGTAAATTAGGGATGCAAACGAGTCCTTTAATTAATTAAATGCTTAGTAATTATTCAGAGATCCTGTATAGAAACAAATTATGCATCAAAATGCATCAATAATCGTTTTAGAATCGCACGCAACCCTCTGAATCATAATTGAATCGAATTTTGAGGTACCAAGAGTTTCCCACACCTAGGCAATTGTAGGGTTTAGTAGTTTGAGGAGTTTTTTATGTGGACCAGAAATGTTGTGAATTACAGATTTCCCCACACCTTTCGCGCTGGTTTACTTAGTAAGATCTTTTCCCTGTTCTTGAGTCCCCACCGAGGAGAATGAACAGCGTCTGATGTAAAGGACCACGAGGTCGTCAGTCTCCTGGCTGGAGAGCAAGGTGTGTGAGACCCGCCCAGCCCGTCCCTCTCAGTGATGTCACCGTTACCACAGCAACTCAGCACACAGGCGCGAAAGCGTTGCCAAGCCCAGCAGGTGTGTGAGGGGGCTGCTTGTACTGTTACCATACCACCCCCGCCCCCCCGTTCCCTCGTCTTTCAAATGCCACCACCCTTCTCTCCCACAGTCCTCAGCCCTTCTCATCACCCCGTGCCATTTCCCTCAGAGCTGACTGCCATCTGTGCTCTGAGAAATACTCTCCATTTGTTTTTTTTTTTGATGGATCTCTCATCCACTCTTCTCTGTGTTGCAGGATGCTGCCGCAGGGGTTCTCAAACTCTTTCGTGTCAGAGACCCCCAAATAAGCCCCATTAGTCTACAGACCCCCCTTTGATAAGATTTTAACCAAGGCAGCCATATGGGAGGATCTTTGTTGATTTAGTATTGAATTTCAGAACTAACTGCACTGTATGTGGAGGGCTGAAAACTGTGATAACTCATTCTTATACATTCTGTAACTGGGGTCATTTCAACTAAACTGAATTACAGTCAATTGTTGCTTCATTAGGGGCCTTCTATGAACCACTTCATGAACCCTGGGGATCCCAAAACTTCCACTTAGAAAGCCACTGCAGCTGCCTATAGACAGCAAGAGACAAACAGAGAGCAAGACTGAGAGTTGCAACCTAAAACTAATGTTCTTTTCCTCCAATGGGATAAATGTAATAATAAGTCCTCAGGCACTTCTCTGCAGCTGTGAGAAAGATCACGTTACAGCCCCATATGAGCAAGCACAGTAAGTGAGTGTGTTTGTGTTGGAGTTTGTCTATGTGCACTTTCTGAAGAGTGTACTTAACACAGTGAATTGCCATCTGCATATGTCTATATAACCAATTTGCCTGCTTCAATGGGCCAATGGCCTGATGAACCAAGGGGATCATTAAAAATCGTATCCTTATCTTTATTACTATGTTATATTTACCGTTATCTTTTCCTATTTTATCGTTTTTATCCTTATCTTCATGTTATTGTCATCTTATCCTTTTTTTATTCTTATTCCTAATTTAATCTTATTCTCTTCTTTATTTTATCTTTGTCTTTATCCCTATAATATTATTTCTTCCTTATCCTATTTCACCTTTATACTACAAGACTAAAGCTGCGTCTCAGTTCTCGCCCTCCCATTCGTACACTTGCTATTTTGAGCGCATAAGTGTGTTCATTAACAAGTACAGCAAAATGTAGTGCACTATGAGTACCCAGATGGTGTGCACATAACGGTCAAAAAGTTAAGTGTGAAACGCTGAACTCTTCTCACCCTCAGTGGTCGCCATCTTGGCTATGTAGCAGAAGGGGAGGGACCACCAACCTATTTTCAAACTTGTGAAAATGACAGCCGAGAAAGCAGCAGCGGTTGCCATTGCACACTCAAATTCATTTTTATAAATTTTTAATAAAACAGAATTAAAGTAAAATGAGCAAACAAGCCAGCAGTAAAATTTTGGCTGGTGACAATCGCGGTCGAATGTTGACGGTAATGAGCTGCCCAGTAACAATTCGCCAATAAAAAGAAGATGCTGCAGAATGGCTGTGTTTGATTTGAGACAACACTACCCTGTTTAAATTCACTCACTACGCAGTACATGGAAGAGTACTAACGGAAGTAGTATGCTAATGTCACAAAGCTAACATACTCGGTGACATTGCTAACATGGGGAAGTAAAGTAGGTATAATGTTTACTATATCCTATGTTTAGCTAATTATTATGCTAACATTTGCTAATCAGTGCTAAATACAAAGCAAAGCTGAGGCTGACAGGAATTGTCATTAGTGTTGCTGGCATTTTGTCATAAACCAAAGTAGATGAAAAGCACTAGATGAAAGGTTAAAGGATCACCAAAGATATTAAAATTCATCCTGAGAGAGTATAGTTGTCAAGACATTTCACATGAAACCAAAAATGTCTCCCTCATGGTCACGCGGGAGGAAAAGTCAAGGGATCACCAAAGCCAGTAGTCTCTCTCTTCTGGGAACCATCGCTATCTGTACCACATTTAGGCTATATCACAATCAAGTCAGTGGGCTTCATCCTCTAGAGGCCAAGAATGTCTGAGCAAAATGCATCCAGGAGTTGTTGAGATATTTCAGTCTGGACCGAAATGGTTGACTGACCTGAAGTGGCCTACTGCCCAAACCACTGTTATTGCCATTCCCGGAGGCAAGCTGCTAGAGTGTCTAAAACAAGATTCAAGTGGAAAACATACAAAATGTGCGGGTTTTTTTACATTAAAATGTTACTCTCTCATCTTTAGCACTCAATCTTCGCTATCTCATCTTTTGCAAATGTTTATAATGTAGAATATGTGTATATACATTGTGCATTCCAAGAGCAAAACATAGAAGAAAAGATGCAGTGCAAAGACTGCATATTGAATATCACAGGGTGTACTGGGTTAAGTAAACATCAGAATTATGAGATCCCTTCCACTCACTGTATCTCTGTTCCTTAAGGACGCAGAGCCTCATTCAAGTGCTGTCACTTCCGTTCCATCTATTCCTCTGATCCATTCTGCAACGGCCGGTTAAATAGCCAGTAATGCCTTTTAGCCTGTTTGTGCTGGATGTTAGTGAGCCCAGACAGACTGGGATGGACATATGGTGGAAGTCTGGCAACAGACTTGCAGTCCTGATGCCATCTTCTAGGAAACATTTATACACACTCATGAGCACACACACCCACCTACACAAACACACATATCGGCACTACTTCGTATCCGTTGTCCAGAGCTCTGAACCGTGCCTACTTCCTGCTGTCCGATTATCTCAGAACCTGCTCCATACGAGCATCGTGGGAATTTTGGAACCTCCTCAATTTCCCATCATCCCTCTCTGCCAAGGGCAGGCATCCAGAACGAAGGCTGGACCGCGCTCCGCACTCGCAAATGCCCACCCACAGAGCGGGAGGATGGGACGGCAAATAAAGGCGAAAGCTGCAAGCATCCAGCAAGCACAAAGCTTTGTTCAAAGAACAGTCCAGCATGGATCGCTTCCTTCCCTCACATCTTTGTCTCTGTGTTTTCTGCCTCGCACGGGTATGTTTCAGCTCATTTTGTGTGTGTTGTCTGGTGCCTGTGCTGACAGCTGGCCTGGAAATCCTTTCCAAGAGTCACAGGTTGAGTTCTGTGTGAAACAGAGAAGTATTATTTGGAGGCCAAACTGACAATGAGACCCGCTTGCTGTCTCTATTTTTATTATACCAGCATGCAAACGCAGAACAAATCAGTTTCTAATATTGGTCTGATCCCAACTAGACTGTTTGTTGTTTCATACATTAGTAGTGTCTCTATTGAAAGTAGGTATCGTTATTATTAGAGCATTTGTTTTAATGATGTATTCTAAAATCCAATAAAGTTTAGACTCTAGGCTAATTATGGACCATAATAACATCAATAAATACTGTCCTTTGTAGACATTATTCTATTAACCTTGGTTAAATTAGGATATCATGTTGTATTGGCAGCCCCTCAACAGTTTTTCACATTTAATGTCATTGGATCTGATTTGGAGGGGAATTTGTGCCCAGAGATTCCTGTGCAACACAAAGTAGGTAGAGCTGTTCTCTTCTTGCAGAACTAAAGCTTTGTGGCAGTGGTGGCCACAAACTTCCATTATCTTTGTAAAAGTAAATCCAATCTTGGATCAATGAGGAAATATTATTTATGAGAATTAGGACAATAGCAATGCTACCACTCTCAGACTAAGGCCATTATATACAGTTTATTTACTACATTATTACATACTGTATGACAGTTTCATTTATTCAGAGTATGCCAAAAATTATAACAAATATATATGGATATTCAAAAATATGTTGCCCTTATCTACATTATTTAGCACCAATCTTTGAGCAATAATGAGGCAGAGTTTCATCTGATGCTCAGCCAACATTATAAGTGATGGCATCATGTTAGGACACTATAGTAAGTTTAATAAGAAGGGTAGTAAAAATTCATTGCAGCGCATGCATGTAATTAGGGTTGGTTGTGATGCTAAAACTATTAAGATGATCAACAGAATTTTGCAGAATTTCACAAAAAATCTCTAGTCCCAGCTTCTCAAATGTGAGTATATGTTTTGCTTTTCTCTGTTTTTAGGTCATTTGGACTGATGAACAGACAAAACAAGCTATTTGAAGACATCATCATGAGCTCCCAGGACTCCGAAGGGAATTTCCAAGTAAAAATCTACAGATTAATCAAGAACAAAAAGAACATGTGTTTCAGTCCCTTTGGTCGCTTCTGAAATTGACAATCTGAATTTTCAACTATACATACATTCCAAGTGGTACTCAAAGGGTCATAATGTCAGTATAATGACAGTGTGGGTTCATGAGAACTATGGCCGAGAAACCAATATCGTCTGAAGGTATTTCAACATACTTTAAATAAAATACCCTTAACAGTACCAAGAGTTTGGTTTCTAATGTGCACGGCACTGTAAAGCATCTTTATACACTTGAAAATAAAGAATGCATTTTTTTTTTTAACAATTTTCCTTTTTCCTCTCAGTATCTTGTCACAGGGGTTTTCAAAGCGTGAGGCGGGCCTCCCTAGGGGGGCTCAAAACAGTTTCAGGGGAAACTGAGTGAAGGGAAGTGAAACAATATTACATTACTTATTGCAGTAGTTATCAAAAGGAGATCACATAGAATAGCCTACATGTGTGAGAGTTCAGAGATATAGTAGTTTTTGGGAACTGTTTTCCGCCCATCAACTTCAGAAACTAATAAATGCCTTAAGACAGACCTATTTTAAAACTATTTGGTGTAGTCTGAGGTTATGTCAAACAGCAGTATTAGACTATCTTGGCTCAAATGTTGAGTGGCTATGGTATCAAATAATACAATCATCATCCCATAGGCATCCAGGAATTGATTGAAACTTACCAAGTAAACTAAAGATGTGTTGGGTGGTGCCGTTTCCCAAGCTTTGTCTGAGGGGAGGCCAGCAGTCTCCCTGTCTTATCACATACCTTAACCTATGTGTGATTACATCTGTTAAAGCGGTTGAAGTCAGCAAGAATTCCCTAGCAGTGCTCTATCTCAAATGGACTTTAATCTTAGCATTGTGTCCCATCATCACTCCATCCAACTGTTGTCTAATCCTTTGCTCTCCCAGAGAACAGCAGCAGGTGGGTCTGTTCCTTTGTGAATAATGAATGCTCCGGGATATTGTTTGAAGCCGCAAAAACCTGTTTTATACACTTTTCCTGTTGACGTTAATGTGACGAGACTCAACCTGCAGATAACTTGTCGTCCACCTGTCATTGTCAGAAAATAAAATCCACTCTGGTCTTATTGTGTGAGTGAGAGGTGGGAGGCAGAGAGAAGTGGACATCCTGACCTCCCCCAGAGCTCCGTTAAGGTTAGAGAGCAGCAGGGGCCGGTAGAGCGCTGAGGGCCAACAGCACAAATAAACATCCATTCACATAATATGCATGAATGCACTTACAACACACAGACAAACATCCACTCACAATCCTACTACTATACACTCACACATTGGCCTGGACATACCCAGATGCTACTAATACTAATAACAACTATCCAATTCTCTATGATATGCATGCCAGGTCATGTCCCACAATATGTAGGATGAAATACAGAAGGAAAAACATCGTCATCGTCGAGCACCATGTTAAAGAGGTCATATTATGCTCATTTTCAGGTTCAAAAACTTATTTAGGGGTTGTACCAGAACAGGGTTTACATGGTTTCATTTTCAAAAACCACCATATTTTTGTATTATTTTTTTCATACTGCACATTGCTGCAGCTCCTCTTTTCACCCTGTGTCTTGAATGCTTCGCTTTAGCTATGGAGTGATGCATCTTGCCTCTACATGATCTTTATTGAGAGTTGCACATGCACAGTTCATAGTTAAGGACTACTAGCCAATCAGAAGCAGAGTAGGGCGGGCTCTGAGAAGCCGGTAAACGGTTTCAGTTTAGCTATACATGTTCCCCTTACTTAGCAACATGAACTGGAGCAAGAGTTTCAGAGTTGTGAGTTATTAATCTGTAACTAAAGTATCTTTCATCCATAAAGTTTTAACTGAGCTCTGTCTCTGCATCACAGTAAAAACTTTGTCCATTGACTGCCTGGAGGGAGCAAGTGGATATCTTGTCACTGTGTGCTGCAGCTCAGTGTATTTTTCCACCGGTGTTTTTGAGGGCGTGTCTGACTAGTTGCTAGGCGAGTATTATGATGTGCATTTTGCTGTGATGTCACAGAGAACAAAAGGAAAAGGCTGGACTACAAAGGAGCTGTTTCAGGCAGTTCAGAGCAGGGTTTCTGGGAGATGGGAACTCCCTTTGGGCTGGACTTTGGGCTTTTTCACTTTGCAAACCTATTACATGCACAAAAAAGACATAACTCAATAAAAGGAGAGGGGAAAAGCCAAAAAGCATAATGTGACATCTTTAAAGCAGCACCAGGCAACACTGACATCCCCCAGTGGCAGTGTGATGTGATAGTTTTAATTTTTCAAAGCTTAAGAATTTTGATGCCAAGAACTTATGCAACATGATATTGAGCTGTTGGCTGACACGGATTCTTCTCTGTGTTCTGGTGGGGTATAGAGATGGTGAAGAGGTTCAGCTTTCATGAATACTGTAATGTAAAAATATATCCCTTTTAAATGAAGACAGCCAAATGTCAAAGCTAAAACTTGACATTTAAAAAAGTTGAAAGCGGTGTTACTCTCTCATAGTCAAAGATTAAGGCCACTTTAAGTAGATTTAGAAAGAAAACATTGGCAGCCCACAGTGGAAAGAAAAACAGACTCAA
Source organism: Micropterus dolomieu (assembly GCF_021292245.1). Taxonomy (NCBI): domain Eukaryota; kingdom Metazoa; phylum Chordata; class Actinopteri; order Centrarchiformes; family Centrarchidae; genus Micropterus; species Micropterus dolomieu. Next base: position 21,179,265 of record NC_060165.1, on the reverse strand, counting down.
TTTACACATGGATTGACTCGTCACAATAATTTTTAAAAAATCGTAGCGTAATATAAATATACACATCGTTTTTTTTATCTGTTTTTTTTTTTTATTAAAACTCAGGGGATCAACAAAGTGATAACAATTCACCCTGAGGGGGACATCAATGTGTGCACCAACTTTCATAACAATCCATCAGTTATATTTTACAAAAGGACAAGAAATGTCAACCTGTTGGTGCCACTAAAGGAAAAGTCAGGGAATCACCAAAGTCAGTAGCATTCATCCTTTGGGGAACATGAACATCTGTACAAATTCAAGGCAATCCATCCAGTAGCTGAGATATTTGAGTCTGGGCTGACCAACCGACAGACTGCCACCATCATCCCTAGAGCAATGTCACTAACATGGCTTTGTTTCTCAAACCACCATAATCTGCAAGAACCACACAGTACACGCTTGTTGTCCAGTGTCACCAAAAATAAAGTTTATGACAGTGCATTGTAGACTGCAGTTCCCAAGTCTGACCTTTGGCCCAGGGTACCACTATTGTGCCAAGTTACATAGCGTCAGGCAGGCTGTTTTACATCAGGCATAATCACCTAGAGGAACTTCGATTCATTATTTGCAGGTGCTGGGTGGAAATTAGGTGCACATGAGAGACAGGGGCCATGCCAATTAAACAGTAAAGATTAGTTACTCTCTAACTAACTTTTAATGTACCTGTTTTCTTCCAGGGGCCCCAGTCATCCTCTGGGTCCTCTGAACCATTCAGAGAACAGTTTACATTACAGCTGAAACATTTCTGAGTGACCATCATGACATCAGCAATCTAAACAGATTGAATTAGATGGGATGCTCGTCTCTGTTGTAGCACCAGTTCACTAAACTTTGCTCTGAAATGACAATATATTTTCACATAAAATTCTTACCTTGTACAGCTTTTCAGAGAAGCGTTTTAGTTTGGGAGGTTTCATTCATCCTTTCCTCAGTTCACTCAGTAGTCTTTGGCAGAATAGTGTTGTAATTCTAATAAGATTGCTTTCAGAATATAGTGAATTCTATACTCAGAATAGACCTAATTTAGTGACATTGATTTGGAGTCTGTTAGAAGCTCTGAGCCTAGCAACAATATACAGCAGATGTGGGTGTTATGTCCGTGTGTAGGTGGACGTGTAACACTGACAAGTGTCTACTTTATTAAATATTCCTTTATTATTAAAAGTAGATTGATTAGTTATGCTGGAGAGACTGTGCTACTGAATATTTTCATAATATAACATACAGAGGGTCTATTGTATGTTGCTGATAAAGTTTGACTCATTATAATCAAGACTTTATTTAACCATATCCTGGATTCGATGACACAAGCAAAACAAAGAAGGTGGTAATCTTTATCTAAGGCTCATTAATTACAGCCAATGTCACATTTTTATATTGTTTATTTTTTTTAAATGCATTTACCATTTTCATATATTAAATTAAACACAAACATTTTAGGTTTTATTGTTTTCAAAAAAAAGTCCCTATATCTTAAACAAAACATCCTTATGTGAAGCTAAAAAAGTGCATGTGCCCTGTTTTTTTTGTCCTTGTGCTGTAAAATATGTACGGACAGTGTTGTTCAGGTAGGCGTGTTATCACCCTTTCAAGACCCGGTTGGGGGGGACAGATATATCTGGGCTCAATTAGTTGCACTGTCACGGGAGGTTGGTGTGCCGGTAGCTTGATGGTCCTGGCTACAGGCAGCTCAGCTGTAAATCAGACTGTGTGTAATAGGCTTCGCAGCGGTCTCCAGGGCTGAGTATGTGTTAGCATCTGCACATGCTCCTCTGTGTGTGTGCGTGAAGCGTGCCAGAGCACAGCACAATGGCTTCCCAGCATTTTATCGGCCGTTTGGTAATAATAGTGCAGGGTGGAATTGATGCAGGCCTTTAATGGCGGCTGGTAATTTGTGTTAATGCTTTCAGCCAGAGCCCTCTGAGACTTTCAACAAGGACTTTTATGCCACCAAATGAGGGAAAGGTCACTGCCTGCTTTATTCCATCGACCAGACGGGATCAATGCGGCTAATGTTCTCGCCGTAACTTTGTTGTTTCGCCTGGTTAGAAAATCAAAACCATATTTATGATGGTCATTTTTTCCTTCCCCCTTGGTCGCCAGCGATTGGCACCGACGCTCAGATAGGAGCTGCAAACATACAAATCTTTATTCATGTTCCTGTCATTTAAATTCCGAGCTTTGTCCCTTTGTGGCGATTTCAAAGCCCTGTCCTCTAAAATATTTAAGTGTGGACTAACCAAAGAGCAACAATTTGGTTCAACTTGTGGGGTATTATCTCTGGCGAGCAGAGTGTAGCCCTGGCAATCAGAGACGCCCACCGCAGCCGAGAGAGGAGCAAGAGACACAGAGCAGAGAAATAATTAGATGACAGAGATCGACAAACACATCAATAAAATGAAAGGGATACTGTGTACACTGAACAGGAGGCACAAATTGAAGAAAACAGGAAGAGACCTACTCATTTAGGAAAGTTCATGCATCCAATCAAAGAAGAGCACAAAAGTTAAGTATTGACCAGTATTAGCTGAACTGTAATTGGCTGCAGATAAAAAAATGCAGACAGCTAAGGAAACAGGCTTTAAAGTGATCCAGGCTGGTGACCGTATTTTTCTATTTATTCAGCCAAACACAAAAGGCTGCCATGCGTTCACCTCTGCCTCCTGTGCATGATGGCAAAACGTCACTTTCCTTCCAGTGGCCGACGCATGAAGCCCTCGCCTCTCTGGCCCATGCAGTGATGCATGGCTGTATCTGTGTACTCGCAATTATGTGCAGCGTATGATGGATGAAGGGGGAGGGAGAAATCCCCAGAGTGCGCAGCTGACCCATCACCGCACCCCCGCCAATCTACTCCGTCCTTCCTTTATTCATACTTTACTCAGGCTTTTCCTTTTCTGCTACATCTCCTATCCCATTATTAATCTGTCCCTTGTCAACACGTTTTTACAACCATCATCATCCTTCTTACCTCCAGTACCTTCGCTTCTCTCTCCGTCTCTAGAGTGGATTTTAGCTGAAATAGGTTTTTGAAGACCCCCTAACAGATCAACTATAAAGGGTGATAATCTGCTCTAACTAATAATCACTTTTTATATATCAGTTAACCTCTTGATTTCTTTCCTGATTAAGTGTTAAGTCTTATTTTCTTCAACAAACAGTCCAAAACTCACTGATATTTAATTTAAAATGATATACAGATAAAAGCAGTGAATGTTTACATTAAAAAGCTGAAACCATTCTATTATTTGATTTTTTTCTTGATAAGTAGCCAACTAAAAATAGTTGGTTATTGACAAAAAATATTGGTAATTGACCCGTTAATGTAAAGCTGTGTCTACTGTACCTGCAACCCTTCATCGCAGGTTTCTGGTTAAACCAAAAACTCGCAAAAACTATAATCTTATAGTTTTTGCGAGAGAATAGTGACTTTGAACGCTTTTTAGTGAAGTGATGACATAATGTATAATTATCCAAAAAGTTTATTAAAATCTGAAATATTAGCTTAGCTAATTGTAGAAGAAATGCGTCTTCCAGTATGACAAATATATTTTTTGCAAAAGCACCACTTACATGAGTTTACATGGGTCAGCCATGTGTCATGTCCTTCATCAGCAGATGGAGTTTGCCCACTTGTAATGGAGATGGTTCAAGTTGTTTTTACTTTTACTTGCCTGGCAAAAGTGTTTAATTTTAGCCATGTGATAACAGGTGGTTGTGTACAATGGGCAAATCCTCCCTGTTCAAGAATAGTCTTTGGCTGGTTTCGAATGTCAAATAATAAGTGGACCTTGTGGTAATAATTAGATTTTTGTCAATTTACTATTTCCAGTGTCAATAACGAACCGTCAAGCTCACTGTTTATTATTCTTCGGTTAACTATCTGGGTCACATCCAGATTTTTGTCCAGTTGGACAAACCCAAACACAATACCATAACTGACAGAGGATTCTGAACGCACCATCTTCAAATCACTACACCACACAACTCTTGAAACCAAACAGCAGCCTCAGAGAAAATACATTATTTCTTCCTTGTTGGAAAAAAAAAAAAAAGAGAAAAAGAAAATCACATTACAATTCAAATGTGTTCATTTAAAGAGGCCTTTTTAAAAACATCTCCGAGGCATACAGCACAGCACAGTTCTTGGCTGTGGCAGGAAATGATAAATAAGAAAAGGAGCCTTACTTCATTAGAGGGTGACATTATTTTGAGAACAGATATTGCGCTATGAGACAGAGTGTACAATAACACAATAACAACCATCACCCGCCGCCACCGCTGCTGCCACCGCCGCCTCCCACCTCAGCCTCTTGCTGTTGACAACCCAGGATTGGATATCTTGTAGAGTGCACCGGAGTGAGCACTGTACACAATACAGTACAGCACTCACAATAACACAAAATATATTTCCCAATGTAGGCCATAATTATTTCTCCCTGCGTAATTTAATCCGCCGAGTGCATATTCAATTCCGATCTGGGTTTCTTGGTGCGCTGCGAGGTGCTCGGCGCGATTGTCTCTGAAATTGGATTATGATAACCTGTCACCGCTTTAATTCCATAAGATATTAGAGGTGGTGGTGGAGCAGAGGAGTGGAGTGTATCGAAAAGGGTGGCGGCGGTGATGGTGGTGGGGGTTTCAGCGTTAAGAGAGATGTGTTTAATGCATGTTTCATTCTGTGTTTCCTCAGGGGAGGGGAGACAGGAATAATGCGTGTCTAGTCTGACCTCTCAACACACTTTATTCCTGATCCCTGACATACCCTTTAAATATCCATTAACCGACACAGAGAGGGGAGTACAGGAGGGGTGGGGGAGTGGGGGGGTGGAGGATGGAGGCCCTAGGATACTCATTTCTACTTGTTATGGACTGCAGACAGAGGAAGGCGGTCTTCTCTGTGTCTCTACTTTGCTGCCTGGCTAATAGACGAGGTCAAACAAGGTTCTTCTTCTGTGTCAGCTGCTGCAGTAGAGTTAAAGGGTAAGTTCACTTAAATTAAAAGAGACACCGTTTTTTTTTACAGAGGCCAAAATGTGTCAATCCATGCAAATAGATTTTGGTTTATGTGTCAAAATAATCTATCTAAAACTGTTTCTACGCCCCCAAAACAAATGGGGTGAATGGGATTGTTTTTCATTTGGTGCTGAAAGCACTGGAGAATCAACTAAACAATGAATTTCTGTTAAACAGCAAAACTTCAATCAAAACTCTCATCCAGTCATTTGTAATCATCTGTTTTCAGATAGACGTAAAATTTACATTTCAAAAATTCAACAGCATCTCTTTCCAGACTAGACTAGACTCAATGACGTCATCGGTTACAGAAATACGTCAAATTGCATAACTTGTATCGGCATGTCGCAAAGTGCTGCACCAAGTCTAAGCAGGGACTCCCCTGGAGAACAAGCTGCAGCTGAAAAGCCTTGCTTATGACCATCTAAAGTTTGGGAGTATTTTAGACAGAGACTGAACAATGTGGTGCTCTGTAAGCAGGGGCATAGAACTGGTGGGAAAAGGGGACTGAGTATACAGGGCCCTCTTGGGATGAGGGCCCACAGAGAATAGCCGTGGATGTGGGAAGGAGCCATCGAAAATTTTGTGCTATGGCCCTGTCTATAAGTTCTGTAAATTGGAAATGGCTTATGAAAGCAGTACAAATGCTTTTGCATGAACACTTGAATTGGCACATATACCTCAGGCAAAATCATCCCAGAGCACTTAGTCAAGACGGTACCGGCAGCAAGACGGCACTGAAAATCCTGTTTATTTATATATAAATTAATCAGTGGATTAATCGATAATAAATTAAGCCCTATTCCAGACACAGTGTGCCCATAATGACCGTTTTCATTGAAACTAATGTTTTCTTTACCAAAAAAACAGTACATACGATAACCTTTGCCAGAGAGGTGGATTATCTAGAGCAGCTTGGACATCATTTTACTGAAAGCTCAAAACCCGGGTGCACTCAGTTCCTAGTTAATGAAACCTGATCCAGGATCAAAGTCAGGCCAGGTCCAAATTATATTCAGTCAAATCAGGTTGAGTAGGTCCCGATGTTTTGCCGGCCTCAGGTCTGTATGTCAATATTTCTTATACCCAAGTGGATACAAGCGGACTCATTAGCTTTGATGTGGAGCATCATAATAATTGCAGCAGGAAAATGTGTTTTTATGGGTGAGATGCGAGTGTGAAAAATTGCTACTTTTTGACCACCAATGCTCATTAATTGGTTGCGTATCGTGCTGCAGCCAGTATGGGTGTTTTTTCTCTATTTGGATCAATTCTGGTCGATCACATTTTAGATTTGGTCTTATTATACACGGGTGTGTTTCAGAAAAGTTCTGACTTTCCTCAGGTACATTTTCGATATGGTCACAGCAAAGTTAATTTATGAACATCAGGTTCAGGAAGGTCTTAATATTTGACTAGTGAAGACATCTATTTTCAATTGTTTTTAGGTAAGACATGCCTTATAAATTAAGTTAGATGCATTGGACTCGGGATATAAAACTCACTATGTGCATGGCTGAAAACAAATTGAATTTTTATTTAAATAAAACTTTTGCTTAGAATTTTGGTGAATTGACACTACAAATAAAATATATGTATATGTCTCTAATCCTTTGCTAAGACATGAAGATGTGGCTCCTGTGTCTGTCTGATGTACAATCCAAAGCAGCAGTCAAGTCCTTCTGTGTTCAGTTTCTGCCATCTTCATTCCAGTTCTTCTGTGTGCGGAGAGTAGGCAGGTAACCGTGATCCACTGTGGTTGGAAAGACAAATCACTGTTTGGCCTCTGAGCAGGCTGTGCCTTCTAAACTCGACACAAACGCGTAGCTGACATTAAGTGTCCTCATCGGACTAGCCCTCTACTTCCCCTCTCCCATCAAATACAAACGGGCAAACACATGTCCTTATGTACACTAGTTTTTATAGTGTAGAGTTTTGCAAGGTGTGGAGTCAAACTACAAATATCACTGAGCAAAGTTTCAGGTCACTGACCTTGGCGTTTCCTATCTATCTTTCCCCCTTTCTTTTCTCACTAAAGCTAAAGGTGATGGCTCATTTAGATAATGCCTCCATCCTCTAGCGGACTCTCTTATCCAGCTTTGCATGGCAGTTTGTGCAATCATATCCTTTGATTCTTTCTTTTTGCAAGCTGCTCTAGGTAAAAGCTCTGTTCAAATTAATGCAGATCTCAGCATATTACTTACATTTACTGTGTGAACTTGGCTATACTCCTGCTTTTATCAGTGGAAAGCAATCAAATCTAGCCAATGACAAAGGAGGTCAACCAGACCTTGGTACTTCAATAGCAGTGCTATTAGACCTCTGTAAGGCTGTGAGAGAAGTCACTAAGATCACCAAAAACATTTAATGATTGACGTTAAATACACTGTAAAATGTGTTTTTGCGTGAAATAACATTCAATATACAGTATATTACATTGACACTGTCAACAAGAAATATATTTTGTGAAATAAAGGAAAATAGTTCTAAGCAGGCATGCAATAACCCAGGACCCAGGCCTAAGGATGATGTCACCAACACTACATCGATGTCCTTCTACAATTCATCCATCTTCCCTAGTGGTTGTTGGAAGAGATGTTATTCCCGGATACCTCACTTGTCTTTTCTTTGCATTGCTGCACAGCAGCGTAGGTTGTTTTGTCTGTAACATCAAAAGCCTTTCTTCTGCAACTTTCTTATAGATCATGCACCAACATACTCAGACTGTCATTCAACACATCACTCCCTCTGAATGTACACTCACAATATATTTTTGCATAAGAACAAGGAGGTGTCTCCCTAGATTTACTCCAAGCTATGCAACGGCATGCAATTCACTTCAGAAAGAAGCTAGTAGATGTCACCGGCTATTTTTTGCCTTCAAACGAAACATACTACTCTCTCGCTCCCAGTAGCATAGTTTAGAAGAAAAAGCCCCGTGCTTGGAGCAGAGTTTCTCAGTGGAAGCCTGCCTGGCTTGCCTGCCCCTTTAAACTCAGAGGGGAGAGAAAGATTGTGACAGACACTATGATCCACATCAGTTAGCGTTAGATCAAGCCAGCACAAAAAACGTGTGCTAGATGTCTCATGTTTGGTTCAGGGCTGTCAAGGAGATGTGAGGTCTCCATTTAGAAACCTGCCTCTGAAGACTATTTATAGCTCAGCATCTTCCAGCAATAGGTCACAGATGACATTGACCACAAAGGCTGCAGGTTTGCTCAGTCGTTGCATATTCATTTAGTAAAAGCTTGCAGTTTTGCCTTATCTGCATATAATTCTTCTCCTCATGATATGATCTAATCTAAGCATCAATTTAAGTGCCAGATTTGAATCAAACCCACTAATTTAGGTGCCATTTGATTTTACTAACCGCTTCTTTAAATCCGCATCAGAGCTAATGATACATTTGTGCTCAATTTGTTAAGGGACTAAGTTGAGTTGTGTTAAGAGGACTCTAGGCCTAATGGTCTGTGCTTACCTATGCTTTAATGTGCACTGAGTAAATCCCATTTCCATCAGGTCCCTCTAATCAAAGACAGAGCTAAATGGATGCATGATAAATAGACTCTTCTCTCACATACTGACTAAAGTGGATGTAATGGCCAATCGCTCCAAAAACAGAGATGTTTCTCCTAAAATCAACCTTTTGAAGGTATCAGACTACTTGTTACTTCTCTCTGGCTGTCGCTCTTTTCCTCAAAAACAAAAACAGGCTCGTTTCAGATAAGCCCAGTTATTGCAAGGCCATACAGAGGCCGCAAACACACAGACTTTTATAATGCCAACAGTCACAGAAGATTAAAAAGCATCTCTGTGTCTTCTTTTTTTTCATCATGGCAGATACATCACAAAAGGTGGGGGTGGTGGGTGGGGGGTTTGTGTGTGTGGGCAAGGAAATGGGGACTGTTTTCTTCAGAGCGCCGATTCAGAAGTTGGCACCACTTCCACTCCGCTGAGTCCTCCCCCTCACAAGGCCTTTTCTTTCTGTTTGATGTCTGTGTCAGTTTCTTTCTGTCTCTCTGTCTTTCTCTAATTTAATAATCCTGCTTTGAACTTTATCGTGCAAAGGACTCACTTTGTTGGCTGAGCAGGCAGGCAAGGCATCACTCAGAGGGCAGGGTTGAGATGGGGGGGGGGTAACAAACGCATGTCGCTTTGTGCTTTATTTACTGTGAAAAGGGAAGAGTGTGGAGACTCCTGTGGTTTAAACCTTCTGCATCTGGTGTTACAGTATGTTACATATTAAATGAGCAGGACTACAACTTGTTCAGATCAGGTCCCTCACAACTTCACTATCAGGGAGAGTTTCAGAGGCTTCTTCATGCAGACTAGAATAAAAATGCCTGGCTCAATACAATTAGTAAAGTGATAAATTCTGATGATTGTTTCAGTTTTGTATCTGATTGATAGTTGCCTTTAGATCTGCTGAGCTTTATAGCGTCTTATACATTGTTGTTTGGGTTTTCGAGCCAACAACAGAACTGGTTACTCTCACTGCTCTCATGGCATTGTTTTCAGATGTAGAAGGCAGCTGTTTTGTTGAGCCTTTAGCAGCTAAAGAGGCAGAAATGTCCAGGGATTGGTGGAGACCAAAACAGAGCTAAAAGGAGACTATTGGCCAGAAACACAACTCAAAAACAATGCTAATGTTGCATGGGGTGGTGATGGCGCCTCGGGTAAGACACATACCTTTCACGTGAGAGACCTGCGTTTAATTCCCACGGTGACACATCCACCAATGTGTCCCTGAGCAAGACACTTAACTTCTAGTTGCTCTATAGGCACGCAACCTCTGATATATATATATATATATATATATAGCAATTTTAAGTCGCTTTGGATAAAAGCGTCAGTTAAATGAGTAAATGTAATGATAATGTAATGCTTATGTGCTGGATATGAAAAAATGGCAACTCCCTGCTATTCATTTTGCAACATCAACTTAAAAGGTGGTAATATGTAAGTGTTGTATTCACAGCTTGTTTCTACTGCCCCCGAGTGGCCATGTTATTGCAGCCTCAAAAGGTTTTAAGGGTGAAATTTTCATGACATACATTTTTGTTTGTAGAAAAGACTGGGCTCAGTGCTGTCATCACTAATATACTGCCAAAGAAAGACATTTTCAAATCTTGGACGTAGGGGCTTTAAAATTGTTGAATCCTAAGCTTTGGTTTTGAGAAGATTATATAATAAATCGCAACCAAACCAAGCCGTACATACCGACTATCAGGACTATGTCAGCTGAACACTATTCCTCTGTGCAGAATACAGCACTCTTTGAAACACCAGCCTGAGGTTATTTCAGGGGCAGCAGGGCATCTTGTGTGAATACAGCCAATCAGACAGATCTGTGCTAAGGTGTGTGATAGCTCAGGCCCAATCCATGACCTTTTCTGAATGTGTGTGTGTGTATATATGTGCATGCAAACACTGCGTCTACCACAGAGCGTGCACTTCGCCGAAAGGGCCAAAGATGAAAGGGGCTCGATCAGAGACAAGAGGTTGAAAAAAGAATGAAAAAGTTTGAGTCGGGCAAAACAGAGACTTTCCTTTATGAAGTGGAGAGTCAAAGACGGTGTGACAAAGGAGCAGGTGTGTAATAAAGAAACTGGGTGGAAGACACAAAAGTCAAAGAAGAAGGTTCAGTACCCCAACAGCTCTTTAAGGTGCAGCTTTCTTTTCCAAATATATAACTGCAAAATGAACTGTGCTAACAACATTACACACTAAGTGCACTCTTGAACTCATATCATCCCAAATGCTTTTGTTGTGTAATTCACTAGACAAAGGCATCTTTGTGGGAAATGCTGCTAAGAAGGTTAATCTAAAATATTACTTGAGATCATTGCTGAGGCTTAGAGCTGGAAAAAAAAACTACAAAACTTCAGTTTTGCGTAAAACATAACAGAACTGGTAACCACTGTTACCGTGGGCATGCCTTCTCCCATTTAACCAAATCTAAATCTACTTTTTATTTAAAAATCATCAATAAAAACTTGACATCTATTCTAAAATGCACTGGTAATAACTGTAAGGAAACAAGAGTTGTGGTTAGATAATCTTTTAGTAAAAGAAGATGTATGACATTCCCCAATTCAAATAAAGATAACTGACACTGATTCACTGCTGGCAGAGCTGGTTAGTTCTGAATCTGGAGCAGAATTATCTCATCTCCATATGGTCCTTTTTTCCACACTGTAACTGAGGGCAAGTTCATAGAAAGCACAGTGACAATTTTCTTTAATCTGAACTGAGAAAAAAAATAAAAATAAAGTGCTGCTCTTTTTACCATCTTATGTTTTCTCATTAGCGCTATCATATTTTTGTAAAATATTTGCAAGCCTTGCTTTTACTTTCTGGTTTTCAACACTCTCTCTTTGGCGCTTTAGTGTGCATTCCGAGCTAAGGTAAGGCAAGGATTTTTTCAGTTTAAATGGTGCTTTGACATCCAGCGTGGTTAAGCCAGTACATCAAAAAAATGACTACTCCTATGTGTCCTCATGGACTAGTGCTTTCATAGCAGGGAAGCAGTAAGCCTATTTGAAACAATGACAGAAAAGTTAAAAAAAATAAATAAATGTGAGTGGGGATGGGGAAAAACACAGGTTTTAAACTAGAATCACCGCCCCGTAGTTGATTGCCAGTCAAGTTGAAGTTTACATCCATGTCCGTCCAGACTCATAATACATGTAGTGAATACTTGGAAAGATCACGATTAGCTAGACCCGGTCCAGTACGGCGTTTGCAGTCAGATTCCAATGAGGCAGGGAGTGAAAGGCACAATGGAGGAGATGGAGGAAAGCCTGTACTCTGTTCATTATTGTTGTCCTTGTGTCGTCCAAATCAAGGTGTGCAAATCATCCAATTCATTCTTACATTATGGCTAAAATCCTATTTTGTGGTCATATACGACTCACATGTTTCATCTACTTGGTGTCTGACCAAGAGTGAAATACGTTAACAATCTCTCCTTCTGTTCCTGAGTAATGGTGTTGGGCCAACAAAGTATTTTCCACAACATTATGAAGTCGCAGTAAATTTGACCTTTGAGGTAAAGAAATGTCTTAACATCCTCGTTGTAATGGCGTTCTTGTGTCGAATCACTTCATCCTTGATTCCAAGTGGACGTTTGTGCTAAATTTGAAGAAATTCTCTCAAGGCGTTTCTGAGATGTCACGTTCACAAGAGTGGGCTGTACGGACGTATAGACGGATTAGATTGGAAGAACACCTGAGAACATGAAAATTCATGTCATGATAACAAGAAAACAGGAGAGACGAGAGCCCTCACTGATGATCACTGACTGAAGTGCAACTTAAAGTAACAATAGTTTTTCCTACATGGGTATTAAAGTGGGATGCTGATTTCTTAGGTTCTTTGAGACCCATATGCGAGTGTGCACTTCAGTTATGTTTACATTGTTCCAAATGATGTAATCTGAATTTACAGTATTGATAGCTTGATGTCTACAAAACTGTTCCCAGGGCACCACAAAATGCAAACAAGGAAAATAATTATTGATATTATGAATTTTTAACCACCAAGAGGCCTCTGTGTGCGACATCCACTTAATGTAGAGTCTATGTGCTGAACAAGCAGGGACAGGGAAAAAGACACTAATCCACAGTGGCGCATACAACACGAAAGCAAACCAGGAAGCGAGAATATATTTTATGGTACTGTAAGAGGTACTGGGTAACCAACTTTCATTGTAATTAATGGATGCCATCAACGATTAACAAAAGCAGTAGATCAGCCGGGTAGACAATATAAATGCTGTTCAAATTAAACAAATGAAAACAGCATGAAAACGGACTACTTCCACCTGGATACATATGGCATCATAAACATATGGCTACTACTGTAAAATGCAGCAGGCCTACTGAAACTGCTATCTCACATTGCAATATATACAGTATATCAATACGAGTTAAACAAAATCAATCGAAGATAAATATTTTGATCCATGTAAAACATTAACCATCAAATCATAACTATCCACAAAATCGCACCATTGGCAACCCATTAAATTATCTTTAAGTGTCTGCAGCATGCCGTACTCTCAGCAGTCATCTAGTAAGCAGAACTGATCAGAACAGGCACAGCAATTCAACACACAGTGAGAGGTGACGCCTTGAGGTAAATGAGAAGTGATGTGAGTCTGTATAGATTGTTTTGTCAGAGCGGAGATTCTGCAGATTCTCTGTAACGGGTGCCACGTTCATTCTCCCTCCTGAGTCAGGTTGACATGTCGGAGACCCAACTGTGAAATAAGTTCAACAGCAAGATTAACAGAGGTATACAGGCAGGTGGGGAAGAAGACACAAACACAGAGAGGAAGAGAATGAGGGTGAACCTTGAGCAAGGCAGTAACATTGACAGCATTAGAGGTTTGATTCACACCGAGGCAAAAATGTTGTCCTGTAAGGGGTTTTAAAAGAAAATGCACCAACTGACACATTATGTTCCAGATAGATAGGCACTGGTAGAAAGGATAATAAGAAGAAAAAGAAAAAGGAAGTGTAAGAGGTTGAGCTTGATCACACCTACATTTTTCATTTTGGTGGGAGAAAACTTTGTATGATTATGCTGAAAATGTATTATTGTCATTTTTGGAACATCAAAGATCTGCTTTATCGTGTGGACAAAAAACTTTGAGTCAATTTTGTTGTTTTTTTGGAGGAAATAGCGGGTTGTTTTTGCCATGAGAAGCCATGGCAGAATCCCTTAACATCAGTTGTAGTTCTTTGTCTTTGTTGTGATGCGCTCTGGAACGCTCAAATTGAGTTAAGTTCTGTGGTTAAGGTACTCTGCTTTGTTTTGCTGCACATCAGAGTGAAGTTACAGTTGACTGGGCTGAAGTTACAGTGTTATGCCCATGTATACTACAATGTGTGTCAGAATTGCATCAATGACATAATATAATATACATGACATAAATGTGTCATCAAAGCATTTCTGACATGCACACAGTTTGAATAAAGTATAAAGCAAATAGCGTAACAGTGACTGTTTGCAGATTCATTTTTTATGGGGGTGACCCGGATTAGTTGAAGACTTGATGCCTGATGGCCAATGCAACAATGTCAATTGCGTAGATTGCTATATATTGTACTGTGGAGCTGGACATGGTTACACATTGTATGTCAGTCAGTCAAAGACTAAAACTATGCTTACTGGAAGGTTATAAACGTTCACAGATTTTCAGCCATACTGGTGCTTCTTATTTGGTGAGTTCAAAAGGTCATTCCTCTGACCACCTAAATCAAAACAAACCAAAGACTCCATGTAAATAAAAAAAAAAAAAGCCCAAAGACCTTTCCACCAGGCAGAAGCAAATATTTTCTATCCCCTTGTAGCTCTGATGGAGGTGGATTACATTTCTACATGACAACTTAATGCGTCTCTAGTATGTGTAGTGAAATTGGATTTCCCCTTCCCTCTCTAAAGCAGATTGCCAGGTGCATCACTTTCACTTGCCATATTTACATGCTTTAAAACTGTCAGTAAACAACTTGTCTCGCTTGTTCCATATCCTAAAGCATTTCTGACAAGGATGTTACAATCTGAGCTGCCTTCCACCTGTTTGATTCAATTTATTTGTTTCCTTCTCCATCGGATCACACAAGACGATGAGAGGTAAAAAAAAAAAGGGGAAAAAAAGGGTTTTGGAATCATGTGACATGAACAATGAGCAGAGGACACCACATGGGATGAATCATGGGACTGTGATGACGGCAGTCGTGCTCATGCCCTGGACTGAGAGGGTTATTTCGAGCTCTGCCTTTAACCTTTCCATACAGGTGCTGAGATATCTGACCTTTACACCATGCGGTTCCCCGCTGCCTTTGAGTGCTTCTGATAGTTATGGAGTGGTGTGTGTGTGTGTGTGTGTGTGTGTGTGTGTGTGTGTGTGTGTGTGTGTGTGTGTGTGTGTGTGTGTGTTGAAAATGCACTTTTATTGTTTACGAGCATGTGCTTGTGTGCTTCAGCTGTACGACCTTGTGTGTGTGTGTGTGTGAACCCTTGATTCAGTGGGTGCTGCGAAACCATTCGGGCCTTGTGCAGGAAACTCGATTTGACACGAACATAGTGAAGATTACCTGTGTCCAGACAGTTATTGCCTTACAGACAATAAGAACCGCCATCACTCACTTTTAAAGGTCAACATTCTGAAACAAGGGGCTCCGCCAGGCCGGAAATAACCTTACAAAAGACCCACAGGGGAGAAAGAGAGAGAGAGAGAGGGGAGATGAAGGTGAGGAGAGACAAAGATAGGGAGATGGTGGGTGTCTAACCCCAACACAACGGGTGTCCATCAACCTACTGACCTCTGACCTGGCTTTACCTGCACCTGCTTCAGCCGACATTTTTTTCTTTCCTTACATCCTATGGTCAAGTCAAAGCTTTGGATTTTCCCATCTTTTGCAGTGGTGTCTGATTTTTTCCCCATTTTATATGACTATGGATTTTCCGCTTTTAACTAGGGATGTCCCTGATCAGGGTTTGTTTTTTTTTTACCTCTGTTATAACAATTCAGTTCTCTGATGTTGAGTATTTCAATGTATGGAGTCCATTATTTGTATTCTTCCAACACAGCCAAATAGTGCACAATTAAACTAAAGATGGTCTACATAAAAGCTGGAATCCATTATTCAATTTTGTAAAATATATAATAAATATTGTAAAGCAATATAGTTTATTATGGCAGTATGAAAAAGCTAAATAAATGTTTCAAGTAATTTTAGCATTAAATAGTTTGTCCACCAGAGCGGCCTGATATTTTTTCAACTGAAAAAATGTCCACCTCAGTACATATTGTATGCAAAAAAAATATTTTTAAACTTGCAACCTGGGGGCAGCATAAACAAGTTGTGAACACAACTTTGACATATCTCGACCTATTGGGCTGATACGGCAAAAGTGTTAGAAAAACATATTTACACATTCAGCAATTAGAAAGCATCATTATCATTTATTTGGAGTTGTGTATCTGGTCATCTGATTAAAGTATTCATTTTCTTTCAGCTCTACTTTTGGTCTCCACCAACTCCTGAGGGAAATAGCTGACTCTTTAGCTGCTAAATGCTCCACTGTGTTCACCAACTAGTCTCTGTGTCTGTCTGTCATTTGCTGAGCAGGTAGTGTACAGCACCTGCTTACTGCGGCCGAAAGAGACTGTATGAGGGCAATGAAAATGCACTTTATCTCACTGTAAAACTCTATAAAGCTAACGAGAGCAGCCAATTCAGGCGATAAGTCTCTGTAGCCCTGTCACTTTGAATGACCCATTTCACATCATCACCTTGTTTTCATTGTTATTTAATACATTACTATTGTAAAAAAAAATATTTATTTTAGCCACTTTAAACTTCCAAGTATTGGCCTCAAAAATTGGGCATGTTATAATGTCTCGCAGCTTTCATTAATTGTTTCCTATTACATTTTGCATTGTGTACTACAGTACTTTAATATCTCTGGAGAGAGGTGTGTTAGTGACTGTTGTGCAGGGAGATTCAGGCAGTATTTGGACAGCCTCTCTGTATTCCCAGGATGAACAAAATACTAAAAGTACAAATTAAATTTTCACCCAAGAGCAACACCAGTAACGGTCTGTCTTGCTGGAATAACGACAAAACTAGTTGTTGTTTTCTTAAATCCAAAGCAGCTTTGCTTGCTCATTAACTGAAACTTCTGGGTATTATTTGTTCTGGTCAGTCTACTGTTCACTCATTTGCTGTGCTATGCAAAACAAATGTGAAATACAAGTTTCACTGGTTTAATGAAGCACAGTCTAGTATTTGTGACAGCTAGCACACCTAGAACACAATGGTTTACAATAAAGAAATGAACCAAAATGGATCAGCTTTTAAATAGCCCAAACCAAACATTAAACATGTCGTGATCAGCCATGAAACTGAAGCTGCAAATCAGCTCTGGACATCACTACTTCAGTTTCTGTGGAGAAATTCATTTTATGCAATCAAATAACAAAAAAACTGAATATATAATGTAAAGTGACAAATGTGGGATATTGAAAGATGATGACATAACCATTTGAAGAACGTCAAGTGCAAATATTGTAAAATGTATTAAATATTCTACTTTTTCTGTTACTACCGCACCACGCATCAGAGCTAGAGCTCTGTTCATGCCAAAAATACAGTTTCCTGCCCCTCCTACCACCCACCCAATTGCATACATACAAACACACACACACACACACACACACACACACACACACACACACACTCAATATGTCTTTCAGCAGGCTGCTGTTTTGGCTTGAATGTGAATAAACAGTCGTATATTTCAGCTAAGAATCGATGGGTGTAGACAGATGAATGGCATACAAAGACCCGTGTGTGTGTGTGTGGGAAAGAGTTTCATCTCCCTTTCCTCTCTCTCTTTCTCTCTGTTTCTCACTGTTACTCAGTGTCTCTCTCCCTACAGTGTCCAACTGCTCTTTCACTCTCAGAGGATCAATAGGTGTGATGGATTAGTGACAGGTACCACACACTGGAGACATACACTATCAAACAACACTTCCTATTCAGACCTATTTCAATCACTCTGCCAGTCATAACGTGTTTTCTCGCACTTTTAAGGCCACTGACCTGCTTCACACGCTTGATTTCTACCTCCGACACAAACATTTCGACACACACACACTTGCACCTCACACTCACACAAAGGTTGAACCCCTGACATTTGAGTATGTTTTTGTGAAGTTCGCCGTGCTGTGTGTCTGTCTATCAGAGGACGGCAGTGACTTTTCAGACAAAGGCCTGCCGACGCTAATCGATTATATCTGTGGTGCCGGGCAACAGAGGCGCAAAGGTCCGGGTTTACAGCTGTGGACTCCCAACTGTCTTACACACACACACACACACACACACACACACACACGACAGGTATTTCATATGCACAAGTCTGGATCTGACTGATTTTCTGAAAGTTGATCCAGTGTGTCGATATTTAGCACTGCTACAGCAGTTGTGAAATCTACAGTTTGACAAATTGGGAAATATGCTTGTCGTCTGCTACGAGTTAGATGAGAAGATCTATATCCCGTTCATATTTGTCTGGTAAATATAAGGCTACAGCAAGCAGCCAGTTAGTTAGTTAGCTTAGCATAAAAACTGGAAACTGGGGAAACGGCTATCTTTGCTCAGTACGAAAGGTAACAAAATCCACCTACCAGCACATCTAAAGCTCTCTGATTAACACTTCATACCTCGTTTGTTTTGGGGTTTTGTCCAGATTACAAAAACCGGATATCATATGTTGATCACATGTAATTTACAACAAGGAAAAGTATCAAACTGTCACATCTTAGAAGCTCGAACCAGGATGCTTTGCTTGAAAAATAACTTCAGCAACTGTTTTTGCAATATTTGTTTTCTTTCTGCAGCTTGATTAATTGTAGGGATGCACTGAAATAAAAATTCTTGGCCGAAGCCAAGTATAATGAAAAAAACTGCCAAATACCGAACACCAAACAAGTACATTGACTTTTTTTTTTTTTTACAACTGCATAAATTTAATAGTCAAAATGTGATTTTTACTCAGTGTTGCCACAGGATTTGGAGAGTCTATGGTGGGTGGATCTGAGGTCCAAGAGGGTCCGGTAAAGTAATTTACATGTGTGCATTTACTTTTAATTGACACAAGTAATATATGTTTTATACTTTCTGTGAATATTATCCAATTAATCTTATTTCCATCCTGTATAGACACCTTATTTTGAAAACCGGACCTTGTCAATTGTGTATCCTCGCGCTACATTCATCAAGTCCGAACCAAGTTGATAAATAATGTTGTATGTGGTTCTCATAACATGAAGACTTCATATCCTCTCCTCAGGTAGGACTCTCAGGGGCGCCGCCAGGAATTTAGAGCCCCGTGACAAAAAAATCGAATTGAGCCCCCTCTGCGCAGCTGTTGTCACCACATCTCTAGGAACTGTCCCATCAAAACCTTTACATAACTAATTAAAGGCTTGCAACTGTGAGGGGGGTCCAACTGCAGACCTCCACTGTCAGGCCACCTCCACTGTAAGGCCGGTCAGTTTTTTTACGTCCCCACAGGACGTAACGTGATGCATTCTCGGTTGTTTCGCTACTCTACACAGCTCCTGAAGCAGGATTAGCTTCTTTTTTTTCCCCTTTGGATAACGTAAGCTATACTGTATGAAGCTACTGTGTTTGTTTTTTTAAAGCATATTGCAAGGGCATAGGTTTGCATTTGTCTTAACATGTTGACGACGCTCAGGTTAGTTATTTGTCCAAAAGAAGATAAAATAAAAATCTATATCGTTTAGACCGTTCGGTGGAGCTTTTCACACTTAACGTTAAACAGTGTGCAAAGACTTTGCTGGCTGTATGAAGTGATCTTAGTTGAACTGAAGTTTATGTACTACGACAGTGTTTCCCAACCCTTTCCTGAAGAAGGTTACCCCCTGTCCTCCATGATTTAATCTCTCCCTGCATCAACACAGCTGATTGAGGCAGCTTCAGGATTCATAACGAGTTGATAGTTTAAATCAGCTGTTTTGGAGCAGTGAGAGATTTAACACACACGGTTATTTAAACAGTTATCCACAAAGATACTACTCCTCACCACAGCCACTGTTGGCATATCCTAATTTGCGGGATTTAGATGTACAAATATTGATAATTGTAGATATTTTGATGGAGCATGCCAAGACCCATACATTCAGACTTTTTTTTAAATGTTCTGGATAATGCAAATCAGTCACTGCTGCCAACTCCTTTTCTAACTGTAATCTGTGTGTGTACAGTGAATAAAGTAAAAGTTTTATTACAGTAGGCTATTGTCTCCATTTTTAAAAAGTGATACAGGTATACATGTTGTATTGCATGTGTGTTCATTTTTACAGATTTTACAGTTTGATAGTCCACATAGCCCAGCAGGGTTCTAGTTTTTCGCTTTTATTTTGTAGTTTTTGCACGTATTTCCTGTCCTGACCGGCCTGACAGTGGAGGTGGCCTGACAGAGGAGGTCTGCAGCCGAAGTGGCTTGACAGTGGAGGTCTGCAGTTGGACCCTCTTGAACCGTCTTGCTTCTTGTAGTTCAATACTAGTACTAGCACAATATTTACTGCTGGTGATTTGTACATGCAATTCTGCATACAGTATGCAGTTCACTATTTGATGTATGCTAAAAGGGGCAGGGACAATGATTTAATATGAATATCTTGCTAAACGTTTCCCTGCACTGATTAAATGTTGATGAAATGTAGGCTAACATTAGTCTGTAGCTAGCTAGCTAGCTTATTTCACTGTGGACATTAAGCCAACAGGTTAACACCACTCTCAGACAAAAGGCTACCCACCTTTCTAGGTGAAAAACTGGGTTACAGATTGACATCCTTTCCTTTGTCTTTCCTCCCTCTCTTTCCTTTTTGAAAACCGGATTTTGGTTTACTAGGCAACATTGTGATCACCATGTTTCTGGCACATCTACTGACTGCAACTAAACACTGTCACTGATACAATGCGCTAAGGCAGGACCAAACCATTTCATGCAGATACAGGGGGGTGGTCGGTCATTATGGATGTTTACTTTTTGGTCAATGGGGATATTTAACTTTTATTGCCAAAAACAAATAAAAACAAAGAGATCATTCATTTTATTATTATATATGAAATATCTATATATAATGTATAATATAATTAGTTTTTTCCAAATTTTTGGGGCCCCTGTCAGTCAGGGACCCTTGGAATTGTCCTAACTGTTCCCCCCAATACGGCGTCCCTGAGGACTCTCATACTGCAGCACTTGTCTTTGTAAAGAGAGAAAATAACAGGATAAAGTCGCTAACCTGCCATTCAGCTCACTTACCATAAAGGCTTGAATACGTCGGCACTCCAAATGTAGGTGCGGCTAGCTTAATGGCCTTCTCAGAAGGTGACAGATACACTCAAAGTATGTTTTTTTGCGTTTTCTAAAAAGTCAGTCACAGATGGAGTAGATGTGCTAGGAGACAATTCAGCAGAACAATGTCATTAAAACGGCGATTTACACTTTAAAATGATTTCACGCTGCCGACATGTCAGCATAATTGTTCGGTAACATTTTTTCAACCTTTTGATTTATCAGGTCAAACAAAGAAAGTGCTTTTTTGCTATTGTCGGCCAATTAATTTCGGTGGCCGAACATTCGGTGCATCCCTAATTAATTATGATCACAATTCAACACAAAGTTATTTGCTAAAATCTGGTGATATCAGTTAGAGCCAAACCCAACATGCAGAAATACAAGGGGTGCCATGGAACACCAAACTCCCCAGTAAACACATTATTCAAACCACTTATCACTCACGGGATATAATTTAACCTAAACAGTTGATTACAAGTTTAGAAACACTGTGCAAATAAAACTGTTGTTGGTACGATGAATCAAAGTTCAGCCAAAAGATTGATCAAACTTTTGACCAAATTTAACAGACACACTGGATGTAATATTAATATTTGCCTTCAATATCTCTTGCACGTACTGTACATATAATAAACCGTTGGTTTGTTTGCAGCCTCTCTGATCATTACTTTTGTTCGTGCCCTATTAGACTCAGTGAAGTCAACCCGAGGTCCAAGCAATGTGTCTGTGAGCATAATGTGATCATATCGGATAGAAATAATGGCCAAAATAAGAAAATAAGATGCAGGTTCAAAAAAAATATTACATTCATAAAAGGGTCGGTATTATCTGAATGTATCTACTCAGACAAATGTAGCCACCCACACACACACACAAAAACAAAGTGAGCTAATGATATTCATATGGCTCACACCAGGTGCTGGCGCTGCTATGCCCTAATGGCTGAAGAACACAAAGGTCTTTTTGAGGCTGTCACTTTGATCTCGGCAGCTCAGGGCTCCTGTGGCTCTGCCGTACTAAAACCTTTATTAGCCATATGCTGGGGACATCAGAAACAAGTCAATCAGCATTTACATCAGAGCAGAACGGGAATCAAACTGCAGTAGAAGCCAACGCAGCGATGCACACAACGCATGTTGCCTGACCTATATTCACTTGCTTAACAATCCAGAGGTGCATTTATCTCTAAAAACTCTCCAGAAGTCATTCAAAGGCTAGCTCCACCCTGGAGGAGGTATTACATATTCTAATTTAATTTCTTAAAACTTCAGTGGGTTGAAAACATAGCTAAAAGATATTGTAGATCCTCACATACGTCATTGATTCCAATAGGACAGAGAGAGCCACGCTTACATTTTAAATAACACTAAGTACTCAGAGTCAAGAAGGAAACAACTACGAGGCGAGAGTTCAGGAAGCAGCTGTGGCAAAAAAACGAGCACACCCTGAGGAAGGCTGTGGGAAATGTCAGCTGTGTTTTGGCTCAAAATACATTTTAATTTAACTAGACTATTATTTTTGTACTTACTCAGTTAAGTCTCTCATACTACATTTTTAACATCCCGAAGATCAACATAATTCAGAATCAGCAAGACACCGGCGAGGGGATTTCCACTGGCCCAGATGTATCTTTCCAATTGCCCAACTCCAGTTAAAAATGTAGTCATGGAGATTGTGTTTCGGTATTTGCATATTATCAGTTTAAGGCTGTAGCAGTGCAAGCATTCCTGTATTTAGATCCATATGTGGACGGAATGTCCTCACAAGCACACAATGATTAACAAAGTGCTCCAGACTGCATGATTATTGGCTTATTATGATGTATTTTGATGGGAAACACATTCATAGCCCTCAGTCACAGACAGACAGGGTGGCGAATGCACTGAACGATGGAGAAATGCCGAACAGAAAAGGCAAAGAAAAAGAGACATGGAAGAACACAGGCGCGATAATAGAAGTCCCTTGATATCTCTAATGGGCAGCTGATTAAAAAGCAGAAGCACCAAAACAGGTAATTCTTCTTCTTATCATCAGCACCAATAGTCAGGCTCACACTTATCTCCATAATGACTCCAACTATAATTAATGAGCCTTTTGAGAGTACAGTGACTTGTGCTGAAACTGCACACAAACAGGTGCACACACACACACAAACCCACGGATTGGACTATCTATTACCAGGGGACTTCGGTAATGATGGCAGACTGAAGGTAGCTGATGGAAGTTCTTATTCTATTCATATCTTTTTCTTCTCCTCTCTAACATTTAACAAGTATGTCCGAGGACAAGCAACAGCTTGAACAGAGCTGGCCTCTGATTTCTGATCAGACAACAGATGGAAGGAGCACATTAAGTCTTCTCAGACGTCAGGGAGCCTGAATGCAGCACCGGGTTTTAAGCTGTGGCGAGTCCTGACGACGCCGTTGTTATTGTGTGAGAAAAGGTGAGAGGGTTTCCAGGCCGTGTCCCTTGAATCTCCTCTGTGATGGATATCAAAGGGCAGAAGCATCAAGCACGCAAAAGTGTGATGACAGGTGTTCAAATAAAAGCTCTAATGAAAGCTAAAGAAAGTGGAAGGGAACAGTAGGTGCAACGGGTACACCTGAGTTCAAGAGCGCTGGACATACGTCAAGGGCTCATGAGACTGAATGATTTATTTCATTACAGGGGATAGCCTAGCTATCACATGGAAAACACCAACCCCCTCATCACCAGAGTGTCATAACAAACTTACTGCAGCTGCAATGACTGGGTAGAACTGGATCCATGGAGGAAAACTAATTATTAGGGAGTATCCTAATCACATTTTTATGACACTGGATCCTGATCAGAGTCCTTTAATATTGGGATATCTGCCAATGCCGAGTCCGATCCAATCCTTAAATGTTCATTAAATATGTTTGTAAAAAATGACACTAAAATAACAGCTGTAGACTACTTAATCTGACACAGCTGATTTTTCACAAGCTACTTGGTGTCAGAAAGTGAAGCTTGTTTTTGTCCTTCAGCAATCAGTAAAAACTTCTACTTTTGTGAGTGGTGATGACAACTACACATACAGTGGACATCACACCAAGTATAAGTGTAAGAGAAACACATGGCAAATTTTAAACAAATCTTACAAATATCAGGGAGGAAGTGACTAAAACAACGTATTGCTGCATCCTTACAAATTGCTCCATATAGCGGGCTGTCACAACAGCATGTCTCCCACAGCTCCTTGTATACTTTCAGCTACCAGAACTAATGTAGCATCCCTTCAAATCGAGGGGCTCCACGGGTGAGTTGATGAGTAAACCTGCGCAGTGATAGGTCCACTGCTGTGTGTGAGATTGGAAAAGATAGGGAGGACAGGGTTCTTGTTCAAACATGGAGACACATACTGTTACACTTTGTCACACACACACACACACACATTTTCCTAGAGCCAACCTGTGGCTTTGACACTTGGCTTTGCATTTACGGCCGGGGCCCCACAGTTACTCAATCTCCAGTTAAGGGACGTTTGGCAGCCAGGTAGGAGGTGATCAACTCTGCTTTGCAAGTCAAATGGCATGTGGAGTTCTTTTCCGTTGCAGATAGATGTAATTGATTGTAATTTGTATGCGTGTTCGTTTGTTTGTGTGATGGCAGCTATGAACTGTACAATCAGAAAAAGAAAAATCACTAAATTTTGTCTGAAAACAACCCAAAAAAAAAAAAAAGGAGCGCAAGTATTGGACATCATGCGCTTACTAGCTGGCATTCCCCAACTCCAGGGAAGCTATATGTATAGTACAGTTTGTTACTTGACTGTCCAAGAAACTGTTCTAAACTCAAAGTTGTCCTCAAGAGACGCTTTTGTTTTAAAGGAGTTCTCCACCAGATATGCGCGTTGAGAACATTCACCGCCTATTCAATCGCCTTGTTACAGTGGATTGCAATGTTCACCTTAGAGTCACAGAAATAATAAAAAATACCAACAAAAAAGGCTTGATACACATTTTTACAAAAGGTGGTCTGAGACGTCCCCCTTCAAAATAGATATCTGTCTCAGGCAAAATGAGGAAATGGAGGAGAAGTGACTGATTGATGTTATTATCTTCTAAAACATTTTCTTGTCTTGAGATGCATCTCATTTAATGTCCGTTATTGAACACATTGTACAGTTGTTCTAAAAAAATAACAATAGCAATTTAAAAACTGGTGCAGATAGTAAGTTAATAGTAATAAGCTTAGACAATATCTTGCATCTAAAGGCTTATTTGTTGCAAGGAAATATCAAAGTCAGAAGAAAGTTATGAATTCAAGAAATAAAAGAATAAAACATTTCAGCAGAATAAAATGAACTAAAAGCCATAAAAACTAAACATAAAAAAACCCACAAATTAACTAAAATGTTATAAAACATAAATTAAAATCAACAAAAAGCCATTTTTAAATGTGATTTAAAAGATGAAACAGAGTTTGCAGAGTATTATATCTTGAAAATCGCAACAGAGAGCCAGTGTAGGGAGGCTAGGATCAGCGTGATGGGCTCATGTTTCTTAGTCCGAGTCACAATCCTGGCAGCAGAGTTTTGGATGGGCTGGAGATGGGAGAGGAATTTTTACTGATACCAGAGAGCAGGGAATTACAGTAATCTAAGTCAACTAGTTATGCCAGATTTTTGGCAGAAAGGAAATGATCTGATCCGCGACATGCTTCTAAAATGATGAAAGCAGAACAGAACCATTGATTTAACCTGTTTGTCTAAGCTGAAGTTTTGGTCAAAAATGACACCCAGATTTCAGCCACGTGGAGTTATTGAATGAGGCAGAGAACAAAGACCATCTTCGCCTATGATCAATATTCTCTTATCAGCATTTAGCTGTAGGAAATCTTGTGACATCTATTTCTTTTGAGTTTTTGTTAATAAATATGAAAGCTTCTACCAGCTAATGAGCTGGGAGTTAAAGCTGTTTGGTGTGGACTCAATGTTACAAACAAGAGTGCAAGAACAAGAGAAGGTGCTGGAGTTAAATAAAAGGGCTTGATCTTTCCTCTTCTCTTGGATGCCACTCAAGTCTGTTAGGTCTAATCCAGACTCTGTCAAAACAGTCACGACTGATATAATCGTGACTGTCCCAAGTTAATCATGAGGGAAAATTCCTGAATTCTCACAAAAGGACAAGATTATCTGTATGGCTACCACAAACTGGCAGTGACTCTGTCTGATCTTGGAATCCATGAAAATCCATTGATTTCATATGTCCTCAGCCTCAGCACCAAAGGGCAGCTTGGCTGCTGGTTGCTGGTCGAGTTAGTAGCAGCTCAGGTGTGAGATGTGTAGAGTTGGAACAGATGCTTCCACTTTAATTACCTCACAAAGAGCTAACTTTCCTGTGATGGAAGAAACGCCAGCACAGCTGGGTCCTGATGGATGCCAGGGCACAAATAACGTCCGACCACAAACACACACAAACAATCACATGTTTCACGTGCGCAGACCCGTGCTAAGATATATGCAAATATATTCTGATCTGTCAAATGTCAAGTGAGCTAATCTGAGAGATGGAATTTCTGGCACTTGTGTTCAAGGCAAAGAGGAATCTGGAACATATTGAAAATAATATCCAGGATTGTTGTTTTAACCAGAGGGTGAGTGTGAGGGCTGGAAAAGGCGACTGCTGACCGTCAGCCAATCCAGGAGCCAAAAAAAGCTATCAAAGTCAAAGCTGAATGATAAAATGTGAGTCACAGTTCATTATGAATTCATTTGTCAATTATTCTTTCAACTAATTGATAGTTTGGTTTATAAAATATCAGAAAATAATGAAAATTATTCAGCAATGTTCAATTTATAGTGACATAAATCAAACAAACGAATGCCGATATAACAATCCTCATATTTCAGAGGCTGCAACAAACTAATATTTGGTATTTTTGCTTGATTAATGACTTAAAGCAAGGGTAGCCAATGTTGGAGAAACTAGCAAGAGACAGCCAGATATTTAAAGTATCCAACTGGAAAGATCCCACCCCCTACCTTCAGGCCGCCCTCCAAAGCTACTCCCCAAAAACACATTTGCATGGGCAGAGTGTGCACAGGTAGCAAGGCAGGCAGGCAGGCAGGCAGGCAGGCAGGCAGGCAGGCAGGCAGGCAGACAGGCAGACAGGCAGACAGGCAGACAGGCAGACAGGCAGACAGGCAGACAGGCAGACAGGCATGCTGGTATGCAGGTAGGCAGGCAGGCCAGATCGTGCTCATTACAGTCCTGCGACAGCCACAGGTACCGGATTTGTTTCTCATTTTTGTGTCCAAGCCTTTGATTTACGGATTTTTGTCAAGAAAATGCTTCTGAAACAAATTGCCTCCCCTAGCTTTATGATCAATGATCAATTGACTATGAAAATGCTGATTAATCTTCTTTCAGTTGATTTATCAATTATTCTTTTCATTAACATTAGACTGAGAATATCGTTTTAGAAGAAAAACATCACCGCCAATGGTGTAATGCTCTGTATTTCATCTTTCAAACCTCATTATTCCCACAGTCAACATATAATACATCTAATAACAAAAATTACAGAGATTTTTGTGTATAAAACATATTGCCCACTGCCACTTACTACACTCATTTCTTCATGTATTACAGGTGAAGTAAAAGCTCACTTTGAATCTAATCAAAAAGCCTGTATAAGCTTTTGACATACTGTTTTAAAGAAGCAGACTATCTTCTTCCTTGACTGCAAAAGGTTTTGCATTCCCATCAGATCTATCATACAAGCAAACAAATAAGATAATTTACTGTGTTCATTCATGTGCACCTACATGCGCAGCAGAGATGTATCTGCTGAATATTTAGGCTTATTATCTGATAGAGGAATTATGTGATTTCACTTGTTTCCCAATCATGCTCTCAAATCATATCCTGTGACCTATATTCACAGCATACACCGGCATATACAGTAGGTACAACTGATTTACCATGATGATACGTTCAGTGGCTGTTGATTATGTTTGCCGTTTACAGTGACTTGCTCATCAAACATTCTGAGGGGAAAACAATTTAGATTACCAGCTCAAACACAAAGGAGCAGCATCTCCTTCCCAGTTTTGGCTTCATAAGATAATGCTCAGATGATACTGGCTTGTGCTCTGAAATGTATTTTAGTGCGATGAATGGAGGAGCAAACTCCACTGAGGACAGATATTGCGCATAAACAGGGTAGAAGATATAGGAACTAAATGTCTTATGCAATAAATGTTAGATTTCTTGTGTGCTGTGTTTACCTAATTTTCCAAGCATCAACCACTGGCATTACAAAATACTAGAATTAGATAAATACTGGCAAATACACTAAGTTAAGTTTATTTTCAAGAGCTATGAGTAAACACAAGGGTAAGATCCACTAATTCCACTAAACTCTACAAATTTGACTGGATTTCAGTCCTGCTGTCTACTTTGAGCCCAACCAGCTGGCTATCAGTAAAGATCTATCATTGAACTTGAGAAAGCTTTATACTGACTCCATCCTTCTGTACAAAGGGACATCAGATGTTAATTCTATTCAAATAACACCAACCAAGACTATATGCACTTTCACACACTTTGTGACAATCACAATTTGTGACCTATGTTTCAAACATTTTGAAAACCCAGTCTGAGAGACCGCCAAGCTTTTGCAACCAACAGCAAGCAACCCTCAGTGTGTCCCCAGGACTACTATTTGGTTCTTATGGCTGGGGAACATGAACTAACCTGCCTCTGATTTTGCTCAGTTCATTGTGTAACTAGATACTCCAAAAATCAATTAAGGGATAACTGAAATGACAGAAGAAGCTGTTTCACTGCCTTCTCTGGTCAACCGTTCCAAGCCCATTTCCCCTCTGACCCCACTGAGCATTACTTATGGATGTGGTTGGTTGTGATCAGAAGTGTGCTTATTTATTGCAACTGTAACCCAAGAGAGATGCCATGGGGTCCTAGACAACATCCAAATCACTGCAGCAAGGTGAGAAGTTAAACCACTGGAGGTCAACAAAAACAAGACGGTCGAGGGGTCACAGATTTCTGGTACCATCATTTTGGAAGTAGTACAAGATAGTAGACAGTATAAAAACGTTTGCACTTCAATTAACTTGCATTAACTGCAATTGCTACTTACATTATTCCGCAAAGCGACAGCTAATGGTTTCAGGAAACCATACAAAAATAAGCGTCAACAGAGTGAGCGTGAACGGACTCCACTGCACAATTTACAAGGAGATGACAAATCTCCTTGTAGCCATGATTTATCTGAATATATGTGGGCTTTTGTGCTCCATCATTACCCCACATACACTAGCTGACTTATTATCACTATAACAACAACAAGAATCTAAGAATGCTATGAGACAATCAGAAATAAACTTTGTCGCTCTCTGTCAAACACATCTTTATCCTAAACACAATATGTCTGTCAAACAAAGCTTCTGTTTGTCTTGTTTTGGTTTCTAACAATGCCTGTAGTTTGGCAATATGGAGCCTTCCAAAGCTCCTGTAGACTTGTTGTTGTTTGAGGTCGAGGTTGGGCAAGACAGCCCTGGACTGAATGTTTACCTAAATGAGCCAATTTAGCTGCATTTCAGAGAGCTGGACCGGCTGGCAGACTGACTGGCTGCTTTAACCACACACAGACATGGATGGACACTGACAGAAACTCACAATAAATCACATAACAGAGTACAGAATCTAACAGTCCAGTGGGCCCTGTTAGCAAATTACCAAGTGGCAAAGATGCAAAACAAAATATCTTATTCATCAACAGTTAAGACAGTGGAGGTCATGGTATTCCCAGACATTTCAAGTTGAAAAAAGATAAATCAAGTTCAGAGAAAAAAAGAGACAAAAACAACATGGGCCATCACAAATAATGTGAAATACAGACAGCATTTTAGAAAACAGAGGCTGTGAGAAATCCTGATGTTTCTGGTTGTTAGTGTCACTGTCAGCTTGGCCTGGCATGAAAGAAGAGCGAGGGGCACTGCAACAGCTAACCTAGCCAGGTCAGGCCATGACAGGCCAATGACCGAGGTAGAGAACAGGCTAGAAAGATGACAAAAAACAGGAGTAAAGTGAAATGAGCACAAACACGCACACACTGATTGTGCCAATCCGGTGCCAGTAAATTGCTCTGTGCTAGAGAGCTTAGGGAAGCATCAGAGAGCCTGGGCAGCATCCTGCTCTGAGCTGCAGATCCCAAGCCGACTGAATGTGGATGCTTGGCCCAGTCGGCTGGATCAGCCGCTAATACACAGCCTGGGACCAAGGAATTACTGAGTAAGCACTGAGCCCCATGCAGCCGCTAGCAACATGCACGCACAAACACGCACATGCACACACAGAGGGTCATGCTTGGTCACAGGAATGCATGGCATGCTTGCAGACTCTCCTGCCATGGAAACAGACAAAAGTGCAGCCACATACACTGGCTGGTGTACATCACCATGAATGTTATGGTTGGGCAACATGGTTAAAATTAATACGACAGTATTAAAAAAAAATTTCCTCTTATTATTAATGTATATCAGGCTTGGACTAATTTTCGCAAAACATGAGAATAAACTATTTATATGCAAAGCAAACACCTTATTTTATGAGTTTGCAACTAGAATATTCATAATATTCAATACAAGTCCATAGGCAATACTAAAGAATAAAGCAATCCCTACTAGTGTAACAATGTCATAACTTTCAGCTGTCAAAGACCACAACTAGTGCTTGACAATGTTGACAGGATGACAAGAAAAAATTGTTGTCCTCCCCAAGATATCCAAAATGTTTTTGTGAAGATGCTTAAAAGACCTCAACACAATTGTGCTTGTTTGATGTTTTTGCTGACCTCCAGTGGTTGCTGTATTGTTGTAGAATTGTACTCCAGTCTGCTCTTAAGGTTTTCTTTAAAATTGAGATTTGTGGCATATTTAGGAGAATGTTACTCTAAGTTTTTGCATATTTACCATGTAAAGAGAATTATAATGTGAATTTTTACAGTCAGTTTACACTCCAATTTTGCAAAAGTATCAAACCGTTATCCCTGAGCTGACAGTATCACACCCACTGAAGAAGCCAGTTTTCCTAAGCTCTGAACACTTGATTCTGTGGATAAGCAGAATAGTTAATGGTTTCTAAAATGAGGAATGGCCCTCTGTATATGACGGCCCCCCCGCCATCATCATTTGAAGGCTTCCTCTGGTACAATCCCCCAGCTGAAAATAACCCAGTCTCCCACTAGGATGCACTGGCCTACTTCCCAAAGTATTCACATCTGGCAGAGAGACATGAAACCCCTGTAAGGTGCTTCTGAGAAACCCTTGCTCTTATTCCCTCAAAGTCGCCTGTTCTAGTTCGTTCCTTTATTCAACTCACTCTGCTTCCACCTATCCATGTGATTTGAGGGTTTATGTGTGCAAGCTTTTTGATTGTGTACTTTTTATCTGTGGTTTCCGGCCTCAAAGGAGCATGTGGATCGATAAGATGTTTAACGTACTCCTTCTGCTTTTTAAAGCCTGCAGCGAACAAGACCCTCACCATCGACCCCTAACCCTACCTGCTGGTGGAAATCGAAGCCCCCCCCTGTCATGTGACCGCTTACACAACACTCACGGGAGGTCCTCTTCTCACCGGGCCGCCTCCCACTTCCTGCTCAGCCACTGGTTACCGAGGTGAGCTATCGCCATGGGCAACGGACCAAAAGAGAAGGAGGAGGACCGGGAAGAGGGAGGTGAGTCGAAGAGGAGATGTGAATAGATGTGAGAAGAGGGCATGAAATCGATGAGGCCATGCAACAGCTTTGCGGCTCATGTGCCCACACACTGAGATAGAGATGCAGACGGGAAACACACACACTTTCGCAGAGAGAGACACACACACACACACACACACACACACACAGCAAAGTACAGAGTGAGATGACCTGGCATTCACGACTGCCAACAATCTCGTCCATATTACAGGAATGAGCACGAATGATACACACATTCCTCCCTCACAAGTTAAATGTTTCATCCATTTTTAGACTGCACAAATTAATCTTCTCCACCTCCACTGACATGAATATGAGTTTTAACTTTAACGCTCCTATAATTAAAGCAGAGCTTTAGCGGTTCATGCAAGAGATTTCAAGAGTTTCATTTTTCACAGAGCCTGTGTTGCAAAAGGTCTTGTGTTTCTTTTAAATGTCACTCTGCTAAAAACAGGGTTGCATTTAAGCAGCAGTAGGACTAGTGATATTTAACAGAGAGAAATTAGAAAGGCTGTGAGAACACTCCGCTTGTCAACCTCGCAGCTGAGAATATATTTATACAGAGACATCTATGGCAACAGATAATACCTGACTGAATTAAAATGTGTCACTAAACAGGTTCATGAGAAATAATTTAATCAAAAGTTTCGACTTGAAACAAGTCAAGAATCATTATGTTCCTGAGATTAAATTAAAACAGCAAGTACTTTATTAAAGTTTGTTTTTTTTAATGAAAAACAACACCGGCAGCTGTTCTTATTTTCAGAGAAAAATCTGCGTTTTCCCTCAGAATTGTATTGTTGTTGACGGAAAGGCCCCTAAAACAGCATTTGGACAATACAGACAAAATGTGAAACTGTGCCCAAGATCATTCACTCTCACTACAAAATCCAATACATAATTTGTGTTTGCCATTTGTAGTGTTAGGAGAATGTTTACTGAGATTTATTAACCCCTGTATACAGTTGACTCAAATTACACTAGCAGTTACAACTAGTGTTGTAGTCAAGACCGCCCAAACCGAGACCAAGTCAAGACGAAGACCAGAGTTTATCGAGACTGAGACAAGACCAAGACTTTTAGGGGCTGAGAGCAGTCGAGGGTGGGCGAGACCGAGTCAAGACCAAGACCAGTTCCTTGCATTGCATGGCACGCAATAAAATGTGGAACGAGATCATAGGTACTTCTCAAAGTGATCTGAAAGATCCACATTCCCATTAAAACAACCACATACAAACACTCAGAGCTGAAATCAACGTAAGCATTGCGGGGAGGGGTGACAGTTAGGGAACAACACATGTTTAATTAGGGTTATTGGTTGTATTTGAAGCAATAAGTTTCACTTCCAATCAAAGTTAGGATGCTAACAATTCAGACAATGCAAAAGCAATTTATTGATATTCCCAAAGTTGTGGTCTTGAAATAAAATTCTGTGTCCTCAATGTCCGAGACCGAGACAAGACGGAGTACAAAGGCGGTCGAGACAGAGACGAGACCAAGACCATCAAAAAGTGGTCGAGTACTACAACACTAGTTATAACTACCATAACGCATTGCTCGGACAAAAAAAAACGAAGGTTCTGATGACTACCAGATGAATATAGTTGTCTGAAATAGTTTTTGTTATCTCTAAAAAAATTCTACATATAAAGGAGTGTGGAAAATAATTGATTTTTAGATGCATCGCGATGGATTGGACGATTATGAATCGATTAACAAATAATAATCGATCATCTAGATGTTCACGGAACGAAAAAACTACTACTACTATAAAAGGCCGTTAGCGCTAGAAAACATTTCCTCTTCAGACTGCGGTCTGGAAGCTGAGTAGGATGTTATTTGGCTGCTGTTGATTTGTTGTCATTCATCCACATATCTAGTACACAAATGAATGAAATGCTGTTTCTCAAGGCCCATGGTGCTCAACATAAGATTACAATAACCAACTTACAGGACAAGACACAAACATATTACTACACTATACGAGATAAAGAAAGGAACAGATATATTAAGGTGGAGTGAAAGTGGTTTGGCTGGAGCATTGTAAAGTGCGTAGTTCAACACGTATCTGACTCTATACTAATAACAGCAGCAGCAACAGCAGGGGTCAGTAATAACGCTGTAATAATGCTATGCAATGTTAGCTACATTTATATGAAATAACATTAAATAGCTGCATTTGATTACTACCCACTACTTTGGATTGTTAAAAATACTTTTGAAAGTACCAAATAGTCAAACAGTGAGAAAAATACATCTGTATCCTAGGTATCCTAGAAATTCCCACCCTTGAGGTGATGCATCGTGACGCAACGTGATGCATCGAGGAATCGAATCCAAGACCTGACAGGGAGCTTCACTGAGAAAAAGCCTCTCCTGCCGCCCTGATCACATTCACAAACATTCACACCTGGAAGCTGCCCAGTATAACTGGCCACTAAGTAGCTCCACTGGAGCTGTTGGGGCTATGGATCTTGCTCAAGGGCACCTCAGTGGTGGTAAATGAGTGCAAGCACTGCTTGATTTACTTTCCACACCCAGGTTTTATCCTGGCGGTCTGGGAATTGAACCAGCTCCTGGTCACAAGCTCACTTCTCTAACCTTTGGGCCACCACTGCCATTTACAGTTTGTGGGTAAAAACACACATGTAGTGTCTTCTTACACCTCAAAGTATTTATTATATTGCTGTATTTATGTCTCGCTGTCGACCCAGAGCTGCTGAACAGTGTTTCGTTGTTACCAAACAATGAAAATAAAGTTCTATTCTATTCTACGTGGGTATCACTGTTGGGAAATATAAAGCCTGCACCTACTGAAAGTAATGGTTCATGTCTGATAGACCAAACAACAGTTGTGTCAAGAGAAAGCTGAATCAACCAACTTAAAAGAATTGTGGCTGACTTTGTGCACTTTACAAATGTCATCATAAACTCTGGCTACTGAAGTTCAAATGCTACAATGTCATGAAGCCAGCTGTAGAGAAAATACAGAGGAATTTGTTCAGGGACTGAGAAATGTGGATTGGAACAAGGAAGTGGTAAAGCAAGAAATTTCAACACCAATCCAATGGCCGATATTGACTACTCATTATGTACAGCATTATTTAAAAAGATAAATAATATGTGGCGATCAGTGTAGATATTGTGGCGGGCCGCCACACTGAATTAAACTGAGAATTAAATCATGGTTGCAACTCTAAAATCCTATATTTTACTATTGTAGACTTAATTGATCTGATACTGACAAAAACATCTACTTTATCATACCCTTGTACTTTTTCTCCATGAGGTTGTACATTATATCAATTTATATTCTAAACCTACCAACAAAAAGGCTGTGAAAATTGTCAACATATGGTCCTCTTTTAATATCTTTAGATAATATAGACTACACCCGGCAAAGTTTATATTATTTGTGTCTTCTTATATATTTGTATACTGTTCTGTGTACTTCTTTATGTTCCATGTACACTTTATTCCTCTCTTGTCGATAAAGATTCAAAGAGGGAAAAAATAATTCAGATTATTCCGACACCACATGAATGCACCATCAGTCACTGCTCCCCCCTCACTTTGCAAGCGCATAGGAGAAGCTACGGTTGTGGACACTATCGACTAAATAATCTCCTCTTATTGTCCAAACTTCAATTCTTACTTCTAATAAACCAGACTACTACTACGTATTTAACATAGTGACAAAACGCGCCCTGTAGTAGTTTGTCCATTTGGGCTGCTGTAGAAACATGGCGGTGCAACATGGCAACTTCCATGTAAGAGGACCCGCGATGTATAGATGTAGAAATGGCTCATTCTAAAAAGGTAATAATAACATAACTGTTCATTATGAGGTTTTTATACATCACTGAAAACATAGTTATGGATATTATATTGCATTCTATTTCTGTCAATAGATCCTCATAAATATTACACACTGAACCTTTAAAAATGATAACATCACTGGAGAAAACCTAATATTTATTTAAAGGCTAATGTCCGCAAAATTATATACAGTACATTGGTCTAACCTTATACTTGGTCAAATATTCATTTAACAAACCACCTCTGCACACTTCACTGAGTGACAGACGACTGTGAAAGCCCTCTGCTCTGTGACTAGCCAGCCAGCACAATAGCCACACTGCGTTTAGAGCACCTCAGCGGCCACTCGGCAGGGGTCAGCTCTCCAGCCGCGCAGTTTCAGCTCAAGCCTCTGCTGTGCGGAGGGGAGACGAGCGCAACTGCACAAGAGCCTCCATTACGGCTCCGGCACAAGAGCCCTGCTCCATTATGGCTTTCACATAAGGGCCTTCATTCGGGCTCTTAGTCATTCTAATGAGCTGTGCTTTGCAGCTCTGCAGAGCCTCTGACTCGGTCTGTGCCGGGGCTCTGCGTAACAGCTCCCACGCGACTCCAGGCAGCCCCTAATGCAGAGGAGCGCTCAATGAGGATTGTGATTTTTTTATTTCTGTAATTGTGAAGCTTCAGAGGGCTCTTAGGCAGAGATTTAATGGCGTCTAATGGAATCTCATCACAGAACAACAGAGAAAAAAGGACGGAGAGGGAGAGCACTGACTAATGTCCCTACATACTTTTGCTTTGCAGTTGCCCTTCATTCTATGAATGCAATTACCTTTTTGAATGATACTTTATATAAAATATTTAGCACATGTGTTTATGTGTTAATATGTGTATATTTAGAGGTTTACCCTCCTTTTAGAGCTGACATATTGTACATTGAATGTTTGATAACTTCACTGGATATAACCTCTTAAGTCATAATCTGATGTAATATATAAAAAAATAATAAAATATTAAACTGAAGTCATATTTAATTTACCACTACATTACTGGAGAAATAGCATAGTGGATATCTCTGCATCTATCCGATTCCATTTGCACTTTTTCTTCTCTCTTCCTCACTCCACTTATTTCCTGTTATTTCCACCTAAAGTATCAAATGACAGCATCCCTAACTCTTTCACTCTGATATCCTTTTATCCCTTTTGCAACCATCTCATATTTCTCTCACTCTTGACCACGCAAAAACAGTCTCTCTCCTTTTTGTCTCCCAGCTGGTTCAGGTTAAAGCCTCCCACTCGCATCTTAAAATTTGCCTCTGCAGTATAGTTAAAAATGACAAGTTATTGCAGTGTCAGCGGTTATTGTTAAATTCCAACCCACTTTGTTGGTAGCGCAAATGCAGATGCAGGAGACCACGCATCCAGACAGTTGTTGCTCACCAGTTAGATCTCTATGTAACCCATCATAATAAAAGCCTGCATAGTCCAGAAAGAATCCTCATCATCCACAGATCACAGAAGATTTGTATAGCACAAATGGGCAGCCTGGTGTCACATAAGCCTTTTAGACGAGGTTACAAATAAAGTGTAGGAAATGCAAAGCTCTGAGAAATTCATGCTTCTGCTCCTGTCAATGCTCATGTATAAAATTAATTTATCCCATCTAAGTAATTTTTATTTTATTGAATTTGCAACTGTTCTTAACCAAGTATTACATGAGCATTACATTAGAAGAATCTCTACTCCCAAATTCATGTTTTAATTAGAAACACATTTGTACTTTGAAGACCAGATGATGTCTTAAAAATGACGTAAAAAAATTAATTAAATTGTTAACTAGTCCTGGATTTTTTGAGTGTAGGTTTTGTCTTTCTGGGAAACAGCAAGTTGTAGACTACATGTATATTCTGTACGCAGACATTTCACAGGGAGGCTAAGTGGAAAAGCTTTTGTTTTATTCAAATGTAGCCTTTTCTAAGATACTTACTTGTCATTCATTAATTGTCATGCTACAAAATCTGGCATCAATACAATGACATGACTTTTCCAAGTTACTGTAAATAAATTCTTTCCGTCTCCGTCTGTCTTTCCCTTGCATTTTCCAACACTAGCTCAAAAGAAACTGTTATTACAGTAATTTTACCAGATAACAGTCTGTCAGTCGCAGTATCAGTGTCTGTATCCACCCAGTCACAGCATGCACCAAGCTGTCTTTCCACTTTTCACTACAACTATAGACAAACACAATGTCATAGAAGCATAAAACAGGAAGGATCCTGATAGGTATTATTGTTAAGAGTTTTACTGATAAAGACTATACATGTGAATGAAAGATATTAAAAAGTCAACTGATTTAACTGCTTTGAAGGGTAGGGCGCATAGATCTATGTTTTCATATGATGACATAGTACATTTTCTGCCTGTCCAGCTAATCAAACCCAAGGAAAAACAACACCCTCACAATAATGCATGCAAAGATCAAATATTGCCATAAAGCAGTCTTGCTTATTAATTTGCAGCACTTCCCACAGTGTGCTAATGCAAGTCAAGACACAGTAGCTACCTCAGTAAATGATATTTACATTTCCCAAATTTTTACAGGATCTTATGTCCAAATTGAAGTAGAAAAAAAAATTACATCAGATTTTTATTTATGTAAGATTCTTGGAAGATAATTCGTAACTTAGGTTTTATAGTTAAAACCAACATCCACTAATGTCTGGTGTCCTTACTTCTCTCAGCTGCAGTACAAAGGTTGCTACTTTTTGCAGTAGGTCCAGCCTGCAGCACCTAAAGTCAAGCCCACCCCCAAGCCACGCTCCCTTTCAGGAAATATATAATTATAATTGGCTGTGGGGTACTGCACATGCACGTATTTATTCCTGCCTATTTGTACCACACATGTGTCAATGTTGTACTTGATGGCAGCCAGCAAGTTTTTCTTAAATTTTATTAACAAATACACGACATTAGCATTGTCGACATGAGTAGAGTGTTTTCGCAGACACATAAGGAATTGGTAATATGTCATATTTCTTAAGGGAGTTTGGCATAATATTTTCCCGGGACAGCACAGGGATCTTCCATTTAATTCAAACTGCTAATACAGCATGTTTATTGTTTAAATGTTTTGTCACCAATACAGAAACACTAGGTAACACTAAGACTGTTAAGGTTGTCTGACATTGACTGCAGTTAGTTATTGGTTTGATGAATGGATTACAGTCTAGTAAAGCGTGTTTGTATTGATTACTGATAGTGGCTGAACATCTCACGAAACAATGTTCAATATTGGCCAATACTTTGTTGTTCATAGTGGAATTAATTCATCATGGATATTAGTCTAAATGCAATTATTTTGTAAGCAACCATATGGAAAATGTCAGTGTAATAATAATAAAACATGTGGTACACTATATTATGTAGATTCATATAACAGCAGCAGCCATTCAAAAGTCGGCTATTAAAGATTAAATGTATTACGACGAATACATTTTCCCTTCCTGAATTGGTGCACTCATGATCTACAAAGAGATGCATCCACGCATACATCTAAAACAAGGTGTGTTTTCTATCATGCTAGGAGGCATGGTGCATGTGACAGAAAGGAGAAAGAAGAGAGGGAGAACTATAGAGAGAGAAAGAAGACATCGAGAGAGATCAAAGGTTGACACACTGACAGCTGTCTTTGATTCACCTGTAAGCCTTCGTAAGCATGCACAAACGCACAGGAATGAATAAAAGGTAACACACACCCTTACACACAAACACACACAACAGGGTTGACAGTACAGAGCACCAAATTTACATTAATAAGACTTCTTGTTTTTTTCCTCACTTAGACAAGAGATATTTCAAGCATTTATTAAATTATTAATCTATTTATTTATTCATTTAGTCAGTCAGTCAGTCATGTTTTTTTCATGGCTGAGAAGCTCAGTGTAATTTCATTGAGCTACCAGATGGCTGAGGGTTTAATTAACAACTTCAAAAGCAATAACTGGAGACCTGGCCAAACACGCAGAAACACACAGACACACGCACAATATTAGCTGCCTATGCAAAAGTCCTGCGCAAGCACAAATGCATTTCATCCACACTCACTTATTCATTCATACTGCACAAAAATGAAACAGAAAAGAAGCTATTGTACTCTCAGCGTGTTTATGTACCGTTCCTTTCTCCTCGTTATGGAGGCTGCTCCCACAGCTCCCCAGACTGTCTGTGAAGGCGATAGTTGGAGTGGAGGGGAGGTGCTATGCATGGGCTCCGGGCTCCCAGACTGTAAGTCACACCCTGCTGATTGGATCATACTGGCCTCTCGGGGACAATAAAAACACCCGTCTTTCCCTTTATCCCCCCCGTCCTCTCTGGCTTTACTGGCAACCGCAACCATTATTCCACTATAATGACATTATTTTGATTGGCGCAGCAACAGTGGGCCTCCATCTGCTCGCATTAGGCATTGTAATCAGACAGCACTATTATGTTAATGAGTGGCAAAGGGCAAAGAGCCATTAACCCGGCTTAGGGGTCAGACGGCCTCTGCAGTTTTTGGCCATTTCTTTCAGACACAACACATACAATCCAC
The DNA here is from genome assembly GCF_021292245.1 of Micropterus dolomieu. Taxonomy (NCBI): domain Eukaryota; kingdom Metazoa; phylum Chordata; class Actinopteri; order Centrarchiformes; family Centrarchidae; genus Micropterus; species Micropterus dolomieu. Next base: position 21,139,164 of record NC_060165.1, on the reverse strand, counting down.
AGATAGTTAGTAGTATGTCGGCCTCCTTCAGTACCGATTCCATTCAATGATGTTAGTGGCCAGAAAGATACTCGTGAGTAGCAAATCTGGACTGAAAACAATTCTCAACAACAGCTTGCATCTACTCACTAAACCCTATGGTATGACAGTGATTCTGCATCCAAAATCATTTGCCACAAAAACTTCCTAACAGCCTTTCTTGTTTGTTTCCCTAAATTTCTCACGACAGCACATTTTTTGGGCTGTATAAAGTTAGAAAAAAACAACACAAATGGGTCCTACCTAAACAATAAAAAGCCAATAATGAGGAGAGAACACGAGCAGAGAAGGAACACTGCCCCTGAATGATTTTCTTTTTAATCGTCTGGCCTTCCTATATCTCCTAGCCTCATACTGTATGCAGCAGTTTTCAAAAACGCTCTAAATTGTTCCTCTGTTCTCTCTGGATTGAATGGTCTGTTTCGCCTTCACACTCATCACAGGTAGGAATAGTTAGGTCTGTTGTACTTTTAACCACACCCAATCATCATGTGCATTTGCAAGACAGTACATAATAAACAAAGTTAATAAAGAAAATGTCCCATTACGATCCTGAACAGTTGGGGGGGACTTAACTTTAGCACTCACAGGTGCAAAAACACCAGATATTTTCCCCTGCTCCCCATGTGCACACCACTGCCAGTATTGCTATTCTTTACTCATCTTTACAAGAACTACAAAATGAAAATGAAACTGGACAAAGACAGATTCAATGCCACAACTTGCCATAGTGATGCCCACATTAAATAAGTAAAAGAGAGTGCATTATTATTGATAATAGTGACAGAATGGGCTCAACCGTTTTATCTGCTTGCCAAACCCACGAAAATGTAAAAAGTTTGTTTGCCTGAAATTGGCAACAGCCCCCAGTCAGCATTTGTTTGCAATACTAGATCAAGTCAAGGGGGAATCGAGACAGTTGGCTCATTTAAATCCTCCCCAAAAAGTTCTGTTACTTGTTTCTACTCTTACTGTAGGTCAGGAAACCAAATGGCTTGAATTTGTTTGATTTCCAAAAGAAATAGTTTAGGTCCCGGTTGACTTTCAACTGACGCCAACAAATTCTATCAGCAAGCGCCAGTCAGTTTCTTAAATAAAACACATAAAAACAGGGGGGGGGGGGGGGGGGGGGGTGTCTCTTTAGATGTTATGAAGGAACTCCTGATTAATAACAAATATAGTAGCTTATGAAATTCTGAGTTTGCCCTTTAGATTAGTGAGTGTGTCTGTGTGTTCATACAGCGACTGTGCTTATAGTCGGTAGATTGGTAGATAGCATACATATTTCCTCACTGTCAGCCATTGTTTGCAGGGTAAACAGGACAATGAGGATCTTCAGAAGGCCTCCAGATCAATGTCCTTCCTGCTGGAAATGTCAGTCCAGTCTGTTCATTAATCTTTTGCCACCAAACAAAGCAAAGAGCTTTGTTAGATATTGGACCATCCACCATCGCTTTGATGAATAATCCCCTTTGCTCACAACAAAGGGAAATTGCTTACTGTACAATTTCGCCACCTAAATCAGATTCCTCTGTGCCTACCTTACTTTTACATTAACAGGTATATGATACAAGCCATGCAAAATGTTTCCAGGGACCATTTGTGTGGTGCCCATAATGAAGGTCCACAGGTTTTCACAACAACATTTGCAATTTATCAAACTAAATTTCAACATAAATCATTTATTAAATATACCACCTGGTCACCTCAGCAGTATCACAGAGATCCATTTTGTTTAATTTTTGCAGGTCAGGCTGCAAAAGCTTGCTTGTCAGCAGAAGGGAAACCTGGGTCTTTTTAGTCATTTCAACAAATTAGCAAGGCTTCTGCTTATCAGGTGAGGACACTTGTGGTTAGTGGTCTATTAAAGTCCCCCAAAAACCCCACCTTGTTCACAGTAACTGGTTCTCATCTACTGTATTAGTCCCTTTAGTGTAGGTTATGTTTCCATACAGATTTGCACCCACAACTGTCAACGGTTTCTGATGTACCCCACACTGTGCCATAATGTTGCAGTGAGGAAAAGCCCATCAGTGAAGACTCTGCTGAATGTCACATGTGCCAGTGTTAAAGAAAGCAATTAGCCACTGTTGGCATGTCCTGGTCTGTGGATGAGTAATGGCTGGCGGGGCGGGAGTGTCTAGCCCTGATAAATTCTACTGTCCCCCTGCCTTATTAGTACAATGGCTAACTGGGAAGGAGGGGGGCTGGGAGCTAAGGTGAGAGACCATAGGGGGTGTCAAAGATAAACCCAGATTGACAGCAGAGCGTGGTGGCTAAATGCTAATGCACCGAGTGACATTTCCGATGCCGGCCCGGGTTAGCTTAGATGCTGCTGGCGTGTTGACAGACGGAGCTGCAGAGACAGGGGGTGGGGGTGGGTGTGGGTGTGGGGGGGGGGGGGGGGGGGGGGGGGGGGAATACTCAAAATACCAGTCCACCAACTCTTTCTCCTCCTTTTCATCCCTTCTTTATTCTTCAAAATGCAAAGAAGGTGAAGGTGGTGGAGAGGGTTGAGATGTTGTCACGAGCTTTTTATCAGAATTTAGCAGGCTAAGCTAATAGCAGGTGCTTCAGATAGGGTGACAGGTAAAGATTGCACCATACGTAGACCAAAGGGAGACAAAAGCAGAGAAGAGGAGAAGACAACACTGATATTTAGCCAGAGAAAAGCCCCTGCTTTGCCTTACCATCAGCCACCTGGGGAGTCCGATACTTTGTCCACTAAATCCCCAAGCGCTGCTTTTGTTGATAAACCCTCTGCTTCCTCTCCTTCGCCCCCCGGCGAGGATGATTTCTATCTCTACCCTCAATTTCCAGGAGTTGCCAGACCATTACAGACAGGAGAAAAACTTCTGTGACTTTTTTGGCTGGTGGTTGGAAGTCGAACGCCTGTCGAGGCAGAGCGAGGTCTCATCTTTCTGGGTGGTCGGACGTGATGGTGTGTTGAAGCTGTGTCTAATTGGCAGTATTTTTAACATCGAGTGGTGTGTCAGCCAAAGAAACCTCCGGAGTTATGAACGCCACCTTTAATGGAATCTAATTAGCGGATGGCTGTGCTAACAGAAAGTCAGTGAGCAGAACAAGCACTTGTGTATATGTCTGAGTGTGTGTGTGCACTCCTTATCTGATTTGCTCACTGAACAGTTCTGATACCTAATGCATTGTGACAGAATGTGTGTGTGTGCTCGCATGCATGCATGTCTATGAGAGCAAGCAGCATTTAACAGAACTTTATCAAAAGGTTGCTAGACCGTATATATTATATAAAGGACAGATTAGAACAAGAACTTTACATTTAATTAGGGCTGCAAGTAACACTATTTTCAATATAGATTAATCAGACAATTAGTTTTAACATTTGATCAATTGTTTAGTTTGTGAAATATCAGAAAATAGTCAAAATGCCCATCTCTCAAAAAGCAGCATCTTCAAATTGCTTGTTTAGTCGAACCAACAGTACAAACCCCCAAAGATTTTCTTTTTATAATGTTATAAAACCTAAAAAAGGTATTCATTTAACAATGGCTTCACACTGAGAAAAGCAGAAAGTTTCCACATTTGAGAATGTGCACTCTGCTTTGATTGATAAACAACAAACAATTAACCAACTATTCAAATAGTTTTTGATAAATGTTTAGTTAATTGACAAATCAACCTGCCTGGTTCCAGACAATCATATCTTAATTATTGTTTTAACGATATGAGAGCAAACTGCGTCATGGGTCATGCGTGCAGTACACGTGTGTAAGAATTATCACGCCTTGCAATCTACGTTGTTAGATTGGATTGCTAGACGCGGCTCAACATCACTCACATGGACGTGGGTTAAAAAGACAGATGTTGCCCAAAATCAATCTGCAGACTATGTCGGAAATTAGTTGAATTTGAAGACTACAAACTAACCACCACACAGAATATTAAGAATATGTAAAGCTTTGGGATTCTGCTGTCCACGACAGGCCTAAAACAGCCAAGCTGCGAGCACAAAAACAAACACCGCTACAATGATTATAAATCAAAGCCATTACGACAACAGCTATGACAGAACTCGCGGCTAAAGAGATGGATGAAAAGGTTTACTCATACTTGTACTGTTTGATGTCAGTAATGCTTGCACTGGTGAATTAGGTGTTTATCTACATGTCTTTTGTCAATATCGCACACCCCTAGTCCCAGATTCTTTCTGTAATTCGAATAGGACCAGTTTTGTGCCCATTGATGACCGTTTTCCTGGTTTGAAAAAACCCCACAGCCAATCAGAGCTTCATATGGGGGTTTAAGAATAGGAATGTCACCTTTTGCGCCAGAGCCACAAACAAGCATAGATGAGAATGATGCAGCTACGCAGCTTGTTCTAACTTGACCAACATTGGCATTTGGCACATTTCACTGATTAATATGACAAATGTTAAAAGATCTCCTCCACCCCCCAAGACATGTTTTACGACTTATAAAAATAATCGGCTTGGAAAAATTTGTTTGATATGGTTTAAAACAACAAAAAGGTTCAGTTGCCCGTGATAAATCAGTACAACTACATATCCTCTTTCTAGTCTCCCTCACAGACAAATCCCGAATCTATGAAAATGCAAATGCACAAGATGTCACCTACTTCAATGCATACTCAAACACAAATGGCTTCCAAAGTAGTTGTAATGTCACAATCGTATTCAGATCTTAAAGTCAACTTTCTCCCTTCAGCAGGTGGATGTTAAACAGCTTTCTAGTGTAAAACTCACAGTGTACATAAATCATTCTGTAAAGCGAAGGTCAAACATACAGGTTAAACACATTTTTAAGTGGAGTGGAAATTCAAGTTAACTTCTCCTTCCAACCATGACCATAGCTTGTGTGTCAACTGAAAGTACCGTTTACTCACCTATCAAAGTCAAACTCGTCTACTGGTAATGGCAAAGGATTCAATCGCCTATATCGCCTGCATATACTTGTTGATTTTGGTGTAAAAAGGGTATTAGTGACTGTATTTATTTTCTTATATATTTTTACAGCTTTCATTTTCTCTCACTGTTCAAGTTAGGAAATCAAGAAAATCCAGCGTCAGTCAATCCAAGTGTATGAGCCTAGTAAGAACATGTGCACACACACACACACACACACACAGATTACAGTATTGTTTTTGGAATTAGACAAAGACAGATTCAAGAGAGATTAGTCTTCTCAGGCGACATAATCAGATTTAGTTTTTGGCCCCGAGCATCCTCTGGAGCAGCGCTGATCTGATCCCGTCGTTGAACACAACAGCAAAAACCCAGACATAACCCTGCCCTCCTCCATCTTACTCTCCTCTCCTCCTCCTTCCAGGCTTTTCTTTCCACAACTGCATCTTTCTATTCTTCTTCGTTACCCTTAAACTTTCTTAAACTAGCTCATTTATTTTTTGTGTGCTCTGTAGTCTGTTCTTCCAATGTCTGCCCCGCTCTCTCTTTTTTCTTCCGGACCTTTTTTCTAAACAAGTTGTTTTTTTTTGCTCATTACCGCCTTCTGGAAGCATGAAAGTGAGTCTAAATCGAACATTAAAGACTGTTGTGTTTATTTGTGTATCCAGTGTGTTAAAAATGCCAGCTAGCTGGCCGGTGATGTCTGTTTTCATGATGTGCCTTCCCATGGAGTGTACACCACACACTGAGTTCATTACAATAGATCAGTGAAGAAAGAAAAAGGAGAGGACGGACACAAACACACACATACACTCTCACACTGACATCTATAATGGGTCTTCCTTTTATGATGAGCAGCGGTAATTAAAAATGCCACTCTGTGTGACAGGGCAGGGTGGAGGGAGGGGAAAGGGGAGGGAAAGGGAGAGATGGGAGATGGACAGAGAAGGGGGGGGAGGGAGGAGAGTCTGGTCTGGTCCTCTCTTTAATGAGGATCCTAATCAACCCAGCGGAGGCTGCCCTGAGACCCCCCAGGTTCATTAGACCAGAAAAATCAGACTGCCAGTACAGGAGGGAGGGGTAGGTTCAAGCTGAAGAAAGAAAGAGAAAGAGGGGTAAGTTTTCACCGATTGACGAAGTAAAGAAGTGTCGGTGTTAGGGGGAGGCAGGGAAAGGCAAGAAAAGAGAATGGAAAGTGCAGGGAGACATAGAAATGAGGGGAGAGACAGGAGGATGGCCAGCAGAGATAACAGCGTGGGTCATTGGGCGAGTCACGGCTGTCATCGATCCCCTGATTGGCTGTCTGACAGTTTCAACACGGCTGCCAAACCCTTTAATACAGGGTGTCTCCTACTGTGTGTGTGTTTGAGTCAACGTGAGAGCATGTGTGTCACAATGAGCACTATCAGTGCCATATGTTGTCCATGGCTTTGCCACCAGAACTGATATCTGTCCAACTTCCTCAGGAGGCTGATAAGAGCACCTTGCAGCTGCACTGATAGACACACACACCATTCTTTTCCCAGCCAGTGAGACAAAACCTGGAGGTCTGCGTGTGCTGAGTGTAACGTTTAGTGACGTGTGCGCACTGCGAGGTGAGAGTGTTACAAAGTATTATACTGGCCCTCAGCCGTTCCTTTCCTGTCCTCTCACATTGATTGGACAGCAGGACGAGGAACACACATCGCTTCCAGCAGCCCACTCCACTCCTCTCCTCCCTCTAAATGCCAAGACACAGTATGTGTGTGCATGTGTGTGTCAGTAATAATTTTGTCTGAGAAAATTCTTATGGATAACACTCATCAAAAACAACCATATGTATTGTTTAACAAGACCAAATGTGGTTTTTATTCTCCCTCTGTGCTTTGAATGAGTAAAAAAGTTCAAAGATGCTAAAATGTGACTGGACCAGATATTCTGTCATTACATCAGTCTATTATGGTAAAGAAGGAAGCGTTGAAAACATAAACATATGACGCAACTCTTCTGTAACTCTAATCTAAATATATAAATATCACCACATCATAAAGATTTACGAAGGTTTCCTGTCGGTAAAACTGTTGCGACTGGTTTATCGCTGGATCTAAGTTTGATCTGAGGGTTGATTATACAGAATCTGCATATTTAGCTTTTTACATCAGTGTTGTGTACACTAAAGGCTGTGAAGAAATAAAACTAAGGTTAAAGCTAAAAATAGGCAGGAGGAAATGTTCACTGGGCAGGGCTAAGACACAAAAAGCACCTGTAACTGTGTTTAGTATTTGGACCTCCGTGGACCCCCGGGTGCTCGCTATCAGCCAGCCTGGGAGCAACTACTGCTTGGCCTGATATTCCTTGCCTCTTTTACAACAATGCAATTTTTCAATACCCAGTGACTCCCAGTAGATGCTGCCATTACACAGCAAATCCACCGCTATGTTTAACAGCTGGCTGTTTTGTGCCCCTTTCACCAGGTTATCCATCTTTGTGTTCAGGCTTTGGATACAAGTACTTTCTAAATGTAAATGGCAGCCTTACCACAAATATGATTTGTGTGACACTCACAACATATAATTTTCATTGAAACTCTGTCTCAGAGGGTTTGAATCAATCTGTAGTGTTTTTTAAGGCTGTAATTTTGGGATCTTCAGCAACTATTGCTGTCCGTCTTTCCCTGACGGTGAGGTTTGACGTGTGATCATCGTTCCTGTCGCTAGTACAGTTTGCCTGTGTCAGGAATATATTGTCAAATGTTGGCCCCCATCAAATTATGCAGTTTTTGTGACAGGTAGTTCAACAATTTTTGCAAAAATGAACGGAATAAATGCGTACTGAAGTTGGTAAAGTCAAACACTCTGACGCACTGACACATATATAAGTGTGGATGACCTGTAGAAAGTCACCAAGCACAAACCACCTGTCCTGCCCGCAGCTAAGATACTGTGACTACTCCACAAAGATTTCCATGCTAGACAACAAACATTCATTATGCTGGAGACAAACAATTCAAATTCTCCTCATCTAAATAGGCATTACAGCTTAGAGGAGTAAACAGGATTCACAGAGGAGCTTAAGTCTTGAGGATGCTTTTCTTGGCTTTGAGGATATTGAGGCACCTCTCTGTGCTAAAATTGCTCCCTGGGTCGTATGCATCTCACTGCATTAGAATAATCACCTGTTTTGTTTAACTAAATTATGGAAAACAGGACTGCATTATGACTGAGCAAACAACTATTTTTAATCCCGAATGTGTAACTCGATTAAACGCAATTTAATGGTACTCTTTCTGACGGCGTGGGCGCAGCTAAATCGATACGTACTTTACACAAAAGTTTGCTGCTTAATAAAATTTGTGCATTTAATAAGCAAATTATTCTAATCATAAACCTCTTGCCAAAGCAATTAGTGATAAATTATAATCTTATGATAAATTATCTCGTGTTGACAGCCTGGGGGAATGCTGCAATCAAACATTAATTATTCATTGGGTAATTAAGTTCATAGGTGTTTCTCCCTCCCTTTTTCTCCCGCTCTCTCCCTTTCTTTCTCTCGGGGAGGTGTAGGTGGAGTGTCCACAGTTTGGTCATCTAAACTTTTCATTCGATCACTGTGCGCCAAACACCACAAAACTAGTAACTAGTTCCTATAGACCTGCTGCTCTGTGTAACAGCACATTTCAGGTGACCATCTCAGTTGACCCCATGTCATATAGCTAACTTGATCAAAACAAAAAAACATTTCAGTACTCAATAGATGCTTACAAGACAGATGGCATCAACAAAGAAAACGTATCAGAACTGTAGCTACTATTGCATTGGATTTTGTATTACTCCACCAGAATTATCTCCCTGGCAGTGTGGAGAATTCTTTGAGGGTCAGGGTCACAGATCACTTTCAACATTGATTCATTTCCCAGTAGTTTTCTCGATTGGATAACTTAAATGTTCATCTATAAATAAAGTATGAGTTAAAAAAAAAAAGTTTAAAATGCAGACCACAATTTTCCAGATCCCACAGTGACATCTTCACATTGTTTGTTTTGTCTGATCATCTGTTCAAAACTGTTCAGATATTTAGCTTTTAACATTTAACAACAAATAGTTGCCAGTACATTTTGTGTCTAGTTATTTAAGCTCTAAACAGTTTAAATTTACTGAGCTTTTTTTGGTTGGAGTGTTTTTTTTTGCAGTGTGCAGTTGCGCCGGTTGAATTTACAGTGTTTGCAAAATCTTGGCTATGGCCATGACACAAAATGTGAGTTGACACAATGTCATGAAGAGCTTGCTCTTTTTCTGAAAATCTAACCTAAGTTTTAAAGCATGGTGGTGATGGCGTAATGGATAAGACACATGCCTTTGGTGTGAGGGAGCCGGGTTCAATCCCCCACTGTGACCCATCCACCAATGTGTCCCTGAGCAAGACACTTAACCCCTAGCAATTGTAAGTCGCTTTGGATAAAACTTCAGCTGAATGAATCAATGTAAAGTTAAAAGCATTTTCCAAAGAATCTTTATTACAATATTCAACCTGCTTCCGAGTTAAAAATTAAAATGCTGAATTGGAACACGTGCATCTGCGGAAATTCTTGTTGTAAAATATCATCTTTTATGAATGTTTTAACACCGACCATCAGCATCTTATTTAGGCGGAGACTTAACAGAATGCAGCAGCACCCACAGGGAAAAAAATACTTTCTCATGACTACATATAATTGACAATTCAAACCTTAACTCTTCGACAGACAGACAGGTACCGAACTGTGTTCTGAAAATAACCGACCGGCCCAGATCCGTCAGATGGGGTTGAAAGGACAAAGCATGTTCGCGGGAAAACAACGCCAGCATTCATCAAGTTCAATTACATGGAAGAGACATCAAACTCAGACAATGTGACGAGCAAATCAGCTCGAGTTTGGGAATGTTTTTTTTTGTCTTATTAAGGATTTTTCCTCCCACAATGGAAGAGACAGCCTATTACCAATAACAACGATTTGGATAAAGACATGAGGAAGATTAAAGAATCAAAGAAATAATGAGCTCTAACTGTCCCTCTTTGTTTTTCGCTCATAGCTTTCCTCCAGACATCAATCAGATTCTCTGTGTCTCTGATTCTTCCTGTATGATACAGTGGCATGCTGCTGCCATCTAAAGGTAAAAGACGGCTTTACTCTGTTCAGTGTTGTGTTTGACAGAACTATGAAACGCTTCATTACAGGTTTATCCAATAAATCGCTCCTCCATCCAAGCAAAATACTTTTCCTGTGTAAAAAAAATAAATTATGAACAAATGGCTTCAAAGTGCCACTTCACGTCACTGAGGATGTGTTGCTGATCTTCTGTGGGAGGGCGAAAGGTTGAGAAGAACAAATGTGAGGGATTTAATTAGACAAACAATGCCGCTAACGTGACCAACGAAGAGGCAGGAGCACAAAGCAATATTACTGTAATCCCTTGTAAGCTCTTGCAAGGTAAAACTGCTAGACAAACATAGGTTTGGTAATGGTATACTGCGGTCCTAAGGCCTTCTATTTACATGAAATAGTTGCAAGTTGGAAGTTACATATACAACTAACACCTGTAATGCACATAAGAGCATAATCATCATTGCTATGTTCTGACGTATGAATGAAAATCTTTTTTTCCCCCCATTGTGAAACCTAAAGGTAGGGGGGTGCTTCACTGTGTCTTTTTGATAAACATTTGTTAAAACAGTCAGCAATTCAATAACGTGAACACAAAGCTTATTCAGAGGTTAATGAAGCTCTGTGCTGCATAGTCATCATCCTGCCGTTCTCTTGCTTCCTGTTCAAGTTTTGCTTGTTATGTGCTGTCAATACATCTTTGCCCAGTAAAATATGCTATTATAAGTCAGCTTAGATTAGTTTCATGCTACCTACATTCTACACGGTTTATGTGTCCGCTGAGAATACTTCTGATTGGCTGAGGGTCTGGTTTATTTTTAGATAACCGCACAGCTTTGACGTTGTTGCCTCAGCTGCCTGGAAGACTCCTCAGCTGTTACTAGGAAACAACTTTTCCCACTTGTTAGAGTGGTAAAGTACAGTTTATACCAAAGTTGACAAAGATTGTGTCAATACAAGGTTTTCATTTGAGATGTGCATTTGTCTAATATACTATATGAATAGGCAATGCTTATGTTTCGATAGCCGTCAGATGGTATGTATGGGATAATTCACTGTGATGCAGCAGTTATGCAAAAACAAAACTATAATCAGAACACGTCAAAAATGGTCAATCCAATAATCAGTGTTCCCAAATTAGTGTAAGAGGCTAAACATCTCAAACAGTAAATTTGACTTCAGCTGTTTTGATCCTTCAATAGGTGACCATGGTATCAACAGCATTAGCGTAGGGCGATGTCTACAAAATTTCCATCGGACGGTGTAGCGGTGGTCTTATGTTCATGCGTTCACTCGCACAGACTTCACTCGGTTAAAAATCATTAACATTACGATGCCTCGTGATATCTGTCAGCCATCACAGATGGATGATGGCATCTTCTATCAGCCCAACCCTAAACAGCATAATGCATTCTGATGAGTCCCATTATAGAAAATAATACACACGGCAGAGAAGTCCATTATTTTCTTACATTGGGACACCTAATCATGCACTCCAGCCTAAAACAGAGAAAGTTTTGTCTGCCAATTAAAAGTAGGCAAACTTACCGCTACATTTCAGAGAACACACAAACACACACACACACACACACACACACACACACACACAGGTTTAATCAGTGCGGATGTACTGTGGAGGCCTTTGCCCCCTTCTGTGCCAGGCACTATTGTGGTGATGAATGCACTGGCATATTGATGTCAAGTCTTTATTGTGTGGGTTTACGGTGGAGAGGGAGTGTTGATTATCTTGTAACCCCTCCGCCCCACTCCACACCTCGCTCCCTCTTAGCTAACAACGTCTACGTGTGTGTACGTGTGCGTGTTTGTGGGTTTAGTCTAATGAAAGCTACATGCTCACAGCCTCCTTTCCCATGTTCACGCCAAAGCCTCAGACAGACACTCATGGCTGTGTCTATGTGCTGGGTCTCTCTTATCCCTCGCTTACATAAAAAAAAAAAAAGGAGCTTTGAAGGGTGTTTGTGTTGCTCCCCCATGTCTCACTGTCACTGAGCTGCTGCCTCTGTCCTTGTTCAAAACCCAGATATTAAAGTTAGGCTACACAGTGGCAAAGACACAGCAAGTGAAAAGGGGAAAGATGATAGAAGATCTGTACACACCAGACAAAAAAATATAAAGCGGGAGAGTAAAAGGAATAGTTTCTGAAAGTCAGACATCTAAACAGGCACACAGATCACAAAGACAGAGGCATGGTTAGATCTCCAGTCAGCTCCCAAAACCAGAAAGGAGAGAATGAATGAGCAGAATGTAAAGGATGACAGGCATTTTGCTCTTCTAACAAAGCCTTTTAATGCCAGCACCCCACCTTTCTGCTATAATGTGCGTTTGTACAGGTGGGGTGGACAAAATAATAAGAACACCCTATAATGGATTTCATTCCAAAACTATAATTCAAAGCTTGCTGCAATAAGTTTTTGTCGAGTTGTGGATTCGATTCACTTTTGAAACTGTAGTTTGTGGTGTTGTTCTGGTCTGCATTCTTTCTGCAATTCTGACTCCCCACCTTATATGTAAATGTGTAAGCTGAAGGGATACTGTGCCTTCTCTCAAGTAGTAAACATAACTACAGACCACATGATATCAGCACAATAATGGCCTGATCTAAGACATTTGTTGGAAATGAAGGACCAGACACAACAATGGCTCAGTGTGTCCAGTGCAGTGCATGTGTCCTAGTGGAGAACAAATAATGCCTCACAAGACCCATATAGCAAAGGTATTCTAGAGGCACTACTTGGGGAATTACAATCCAAGCCTAGACTTTTGAGCCCATAAGGTGGACCATCCTCTCGCACAATGTAAATCCATATCCTTTGCTTTCATTGATGGACCTTTAACAGAAACCACTGCCACAGCTTCTACAAATGCACACAGCCTGAGAAAAGTACTGCCTGGGGCAAACGCAAAATGCTTTCTTCCATTTAGTCCACCAACTCACATAAGTAAATTTATTGTTCAGAGCAGATATGTGGCATGTAGGCTTCGACCTCATCACTCCCCCCCAGTAATTGAAGAGTGGAAATAATAAACATCCTTCCCTAAAGCAAAGAGCTATCTGTCATGAATCTGCTGGGTGGGTGCCAGGGTCCAGGGTCCAGGCATCATACATGTTCATCTTTCTGATATACCACAAGGGGAATATACTTAAGTGAGCACCTGCAGCAGTACCTCAAGACATGTCACCTAAGCAGCTGCTAATTATTTATATTAAAATCACAAAAAGGCATGGCTTCAAGCAGACAATCTCCTGTAATACAATGTTAGTGTAGCACTGAAGAGCAGCAAATGATCAGTGCGTTACTAGTCGGGTTGCAAGTGAGTGAGGCTGCAGTATAAACTGCAGAACAACAGCCCCATAGCTAGGATGGAGTTATTAATTGTTGCACTTAGCTGAACATGAAATGTGTAAAGAAAATGTGAAATGTGACTTAAGGTGAAACAAAACAGCAGTTTACATCCAAAAAGACGATACAATATTATATTAACCAGAAATTGCACTAAATCAAAAGGCAAAACATCAAAAACATGCTGTAAAACCAACTCCAACCTACAGTATTTCACCTCCAAGAAGAAACAGCTCAGGAAAAAGCTCCTCCATTACAATAAATGAACATGAAACCCTCGCAAGGTGACAGCAACAAAACACAACAGAGCCATTAGCATACAGGTAGCCTCAGATCTTGCAAACATTTCCAAACCCCAACTAACACGCACAGCACACATGCTAGCAAAAAAAAGCAGCTCTTACCTTTGTCAAGTGAAGAATTGGGAATATATCCTTTGGGAAGATTCAGGTCCACTGTTCCCGAGTTATATTAGCCAACAGCAGGACAAGAAACTCCAGCAGCCGGCCTGTAACGTTAGTTCATGTTTGAGGCCGGTGAGGCAGGTGCAGAACACTCCTCCACAAATCCCTCCTGAAGTGACTTTAACTTTCCTAACTTAGTCTATGACACACTACATAACAGTATAGCTAGCACTGAGTATTTTCACTAATGTTAGCAAAACAAAAACATTACAAAGTCAGACCCCCCCCGTGCTAGACCAAAAAAGTGGGCATTTGACTATTGACTTAATTAAGCCTCGTCCCAAGGGTGCGTTTCATGTCTGTTACAGCAAGTAACGTCTGTCACGTGACTGTAGCAACGCACTGGAGGTTTGGACAGAGAGCAAGAGCCTCATTTGAAATGAACATCTCATTTAAGGCTACTTTTTACCAGCAAGCTGATTAAAAACCACTTTTATCACACTTCTTTGGACGGTAGGCTATTATTAATATGGCCTAACATCATGTAGCCTAAGTTAATGTTATATGCTGTCCCTTTTTATGCTGTGGTAAGCTAAAGACAATAAGATTTTATTCTATGTTATTCTAATCTATTCTAACAATTAAGAGAGAGAGAGGTAAAATAAGATCAAAGAACAAAAAAATATAAATATAAGGTGAGAATAACTACTAGTCCTACTGCTGATGTGTACATGATGTAATTTTACCACTGGCCACATTTCAATGGACTATTTAGAAACATCTTTCCTTTCCACTGAAGAAATGTTTGAGTAACACCCAAACAACTCTGAAAAATAATTTTGAGTATTTAAAAAGATGCCTTAATCAACCTAACACACTTTGATATCAGCACTGACTTAAAATGCTGCGAGTACACTCACTTACACCTAAAACATAAAGAGTCAAACTAATGACAATGTTTTACATTAATTGCACTCATTGCACGTTTAACTTACGGCCTAAGTGCAGTAGTAACAGCAGCACTCTTTATTTGCCTCACTTGAAATATCCTTGCGTCTGCAGCTCTCCATCTCAGTTTCGGGGTGCTATACACCTGCAGTAATTGCCACCAGAGCGATTGCTCCTCATTAGATGCTATGGAAGCTATAATTGGCTATCCCAGGCACAGCGATCAATGCTATCGTTATTACCAGGATTTCAGGCACCCAGGCCCCAGACAGCAGGCCCAGTCGAGGCCAAAGGGGAACTGGAACGGAGGGGTTGGGGGTGAGGGAGGTTGGGAAGGTGAGGCTCCACAGCTTGTTATGGCTGCACAGAGACTGGACAACTACTTGTCTAGGTGTCTATCAACAGCTTGCCATCCAGCATTCATCTGCTCTCTCCATCCAGCTCATTGATACTTTCCTCTTTCAGCCTCATCCCATCTCTCACCCTGCCTCATTAATGGAAGTCCTTTTCCGTCGTTTCTCGTGCTGCATCACAAGCCCTGTCAAAGGGTCATATTGTGTCCAATCTACAGTAGGAATTCCAGTATTAAAACTATGATTGCATGTTTATTTTGCTTCATTTTAGAAGCACATGTAATAAATTGCTGCATGTTTAACTAATAAAACAATTGTTTTGTAGAGCTTTTAAAGCAATAATAATGTCAAGGCAATGAACGTGATGAAATGTGGTCAGGAGAAGATGACCATTATTATTATCATTATGGATCATTACAGGTCATGAATTAAGTTGATTATGCAAATGAAACTTCAAGACTCTACTCAGGCTTTCAAAAGTATTACTCATGACGCTCCTGATAATCTTTCACAGAAAGGTGAAACCTCCAGACATCCAGGCAGACACATTGTTGCCAGCACCGGCTCTCTTACGTCTTTCACCTGTCTGCTTTTGTGGATTAATTTATCTCTCCATTAGCCAAGAATCTTCCCTCCTCCATAAAGGGGACTTGATAAATACAGTATATCGGAAAGCAAGGTTTTCTACTGTAATGTAGAAAAGCTTTATTTAGTCAAAGTTATTTATACATCTATACCACATGACTGAGGTATGGAGTCATCTTAAACCGTGACAATATCCTTTTAAAAATCAGTTCCTCATAATTCCCTCCAAAACTAATATTTTAAATGCAACATTTTGATATCCCTAGCTTTTCTTTTATCTTAAAAACCATGGAGCGCCTGTGGTTAATGCCTTTTTCCTGTTCATCTTTTAAGGCAAGGCCATGAAACCCTGCAAACAAATCCAAAAGGCAGGGCAGGCAAGAGTCAATTAGCTGACCTCAAGTGGTAGACAAACAAAGGAGCTATAAACTCAGCAGTGGCAGCTGGTGGACAGGGGAGGAATGGCAGATCTGCAATGACAAGGTTAGAATGACCAAAGGAAGTAAAAGCAAATAAGAAAAATAAAGACACAACATTACGACAAGCAGACACGACAGGCTCATCAAAATGGCTGTTGTAAAGTCAAATAAAGGCCAATTTATAAGGCAGTATAACCTCCCATAACTTGTTTTATATTCAGTAAAGGCTTGGTTATGTGTTGTTTATCAGAAACTACCTCTTTTAATTTGGCATTGCATGACCAGACTCAGTCCAGAATAATCTGAGTCTGGCTTCCAAGGAGCCAGGCTAACATTTTAACACCTATACCCATCTTGAAATATTATTCAAATAATTTAGATTAAAATCTATTTACATAGTATTGGGAGATTAACTGCCAATTAATCTATTAGCTTTGAAACATTTAACGTAAATATTCTAATTAATATTATGTGTTTTTCTCATCCGGTATTATTCCTGCAGCTCTATCCTCTGTTGGCTGCAAATCTTCATTTTCCTGTTTAAATAAACAAATGCTTTATCAATGTAATACATCAACAATTAATGAGGCCTTTCATATGAGCTCATATGAAATTAGAAGTTTATTGTATTTAGTACAGTTTGTTTTTCATTGCCTCTACAACAGTTTAAAGTGAGTCTTAAGTTTTTGTCCTATTCTGTTTTTCTGTCCTTAATAGACTGAAAATCTGGCATGTTGTATCAGATCCAGAATTTCTTACGTGGCATGAACTACTCCTCAGTTCAGGAAAGAGAGCTTGAAAGCTTAGTGTTGGTTGATGTTGGTGTTGTTGTTGATGTACAGTACCTTTCTCCGTTGTGTTTTTTATGCTGCACCAGAATTGCCCTCCAGGGAAAAATAAAGCTTTATTGAATTGAATTCTGAGAGACATACAAACCTTCACCATTACACTAATAGCACACAGTTATTTTAATGATTGGCAGCGGCCCCTGATGATGTGAAAGCTCTGCAGCATTTGCTGTAATTAATAGCATCACCACATGGCGTGGTGGCTTGTGATCAATTTTCATGAAAGCTGTAATCACCAATATCGCTCAAACAGCCTGAGTTGATTGACTTGAGCACGGGGAAATTACACGTGATCGAGAATCTGAGGATGTAGGACACTTATCATCCATGTTGTATGTTCACAGGCTCACAGCTTTGAGTGGTTTCATTCCAGTGTGTTATTTTTAAATGGGTAAAATACTTTCAATGAGGCTTTAAAGACAACTTGGATTCGGTTATACATTGACAAAAGAAAGGTTAAATCTTATTGAATCTTACATGCAATAATGCACTTCATCTGTAGGAGGGAAGAACAAGGATTAATGCAGAGAAGTGTATTTGTTGTGTCACACTGCCCTCTTTAGGATATAGTGTGAAGAAAAGAGCAACATCATTGAGGAGTCCAGAGAGGGGCAGTATTCACCTGATAACTAAAAATATTAAGTGTGTATTTCTCAATGAATGAGTTCAAATGCTACAAATCTTATTTGATGCAATTAGCTATTGAATGTGATTTAGACACTTATTGTATTCGTATTTTCTTCATAAAATATAAGGTTATAAGTTTCAATTGCTCACTGTATAATGGCTGGAGGCCAACAGAACACTCTTCTAACTTTAAGTTGGTGACCACAGTTTCATCATTGTTTATACACTTAATTAACTTGACAGTCTCAGCAACAGGAGTACAGCCAGCCAGGGCAATATGTGGAGTACATAGCATGGCTGAGTTTAAATACAATTGCAATTACACTCATTGGATGAACATGGTTTGTAGAAATGAGGGGCTAACTTTTGTGTTCAGATTCTCAGTGGATGTGTCTAATTAATTCATTAATGGAAACTGTGTAACTGTATCAACCAGGTGCCCCCACATAATCAGAAAGCTTATTTTGAGATGGAATTGAAATTTAAGTTAAAATGAAGCCATTTTTATTAATGAGGCTCTTAGGCTGTTCAACAGCATTTCATGGAGAATACGTACATACAGCAGAATGATCCATCCATCCTTCCTATTTCTTTTCAACCCTATTCAGGATAACGGACATCACGGTTGTGAAATGTATATAAAAACACGTATGATAAGACTAATAAACTGGAACACAGGCTTATTCTATGTGCTTTTGTTTGTATTCTATGTGCTGATAATGTGCTTGTGTTAGACTGATAAAAAGGCGAGTGGCACAAAATTTTAATCAAATGTATGCCCAGTTTATAGATTCACTAACAGACCAATGTTGACCTTTTATTAAATACCAGATACTGGCCAGTGATTGTCGTCCTCCATCGCTGTCAAGAAAGTTTTATAAAAATTCTGACTTTTGTATCTTACCTCATTGTATTTACATATTTCATTGCTCAATCGTGTTGTTTTTTAAATTACTTTAAACAGGATGTACAGGTAAATGAAAGTTAAAGTCTGTATTTACATTTTTCACATGCTATAGCATTGTTTTACAATTCTCCATCATATGTTGAGGTGAGGACCGTAACGTGGATATCACTGAAAATTGTCCACTGTTCAGGGGCAACTTCCTGGTGATACATTTTGATTTTCTTTATTTAACTTTACATGTTAATAAGGTGTCCCTGGCTGCACTTTTATTGCTTGAGTGTGTCATTTTGAGAGGCTCACCCAGCATTTCCAACGGACACATCTTCATGGAGGATGGCTAGATGATGCCCTTGATGAAGCCACTGACTTCCTAAATCCCTGCATTCATCAAGTCAGCGGTCAAACGTTAATCCTCTAAGGATGAAGACTCTTTAATAGTGAAATCCTATGCAGTGCCCCACTGCAAGACTCCATTCCACCACAAGATGGCAGTGTTGCACTGTTGAATACTGCACTCTGTTCAGTCTGCCTCCTCTCCTCTGCTCCCCAGCCAACTAGTTGACTGACACAAGTGATCCAAGTCAACTAATATAAGAGACCTGGATATAATTATTGATGAAGTAGCCTACATCTGAACTTGTAACACAGAGCAAAATACAGCAGTTTTATCTTTGATACAGCCAAGATTTTCTCAAACGGAAAGTCCATCACTGAAAATGCATATGAATGACTTTCTTTCCACCTTCATGAATAAGCCACATGTGTAATCATCTGTTTCCATTTCCACGGTGCTGATGTATGTGACTGTGATGTATGAGTCTCGTAACTCCTGCATCTTTAGGCTGAAGTCAGTCCATCTCCCCCCATTCTGATGCATTATTGGTCCACTCTGTAGCCCAGGAAGCATTGAGAGATAAGGGAAAAGGCCAGGCTCTGTGATCCCTCAGATAGCACCTAATCACATTCATTACATCAATTAGGGCACACCAACACAACACCGGGCTGGGAGTCAGACCTCCATCTCCTGCTGATCGATGCTAAACACAGAGCACATCCTCCAGTCTTCAACCTCCACCAGTAGACCGCTATACTGATCTTACCCTCACCTGCCAAACTGGTCCTCCACTGGGAGATCTCCACTTTTATGGAGTTTATAACAAATTGTTGTTAGCAAGATTAACTTTAAATGAGTTATTGAAAGCTGCAACCAGTACTTCTTGGATTGAGGGTGCCAGTGGCCAAATTCAAAATCTACTTTGGGATTTTTTTGTGAATGAAACCATAACCTCATAGAGACCACAAGACACTACAACCCACGTATGTGGGGATATGCAGAACAAAAGATATAGATGGTCGAGATGTGCAGTTTAAAATCAGACTAAATGTGGTTAAGATGTGAAATTGTTTTAGACGTCTGGGTCATGTATTACTGTCTTTTCAGTAAATTTTCAAATACTATCTTTGAGTGAAAAGCATGTTGAAATAGTTTTTGAAACAGCAGTTATGTGCAATTTAGATGTCTAAAAAACTGTCATAATTCAAACAAATATTACTCAGTTTTAACCTAGATGTAAAGTTAAAGTCCTCCCATAGATATCCAATATAGAATTGATCAATAATACGTTACAAATCTAATAAAACAAGCTGGATCATATCAATAAAATCACATACACTACATAAACACAATCCCAGTTTAGTGGTGCACTGATCTACTCAGCAGTGGACCTGTGGTACACTTTAAGTGGTAAGGATATTAAGTGGTTTAAAGCAGGAGTTGAATGCACATCCTGAAATCCCCTGTGTGTAACTCAATTCATATAATGATTACCAAAGTCGAATCTTTAAGAAGGCACATTTTGGTGGCATATTATAAGTCCAGACAGCAGTTAAGCTCTGCACAATGGTTCTTGAATGATAAATATAAAATCATAATCTGAGCTGGTTGGTCATTAGATGTAATTTCAACAGAGTCTTCGGTACTATGACAAACCACCGAGCTGCTTTTTCTTTCTGCTGATAGATAAGAGAAGCTATGTGAGGCATTCAAACTCAATGTTGACACAGAGAACTTCGATGTCAGGTAGAAAATAAAGAGAAAAAGGACAATTCCTCCACATCTGTGAGTTTTACTGGTTCAATAATCTCCACTGTTGAATCCTCTTTAGGATAACCAACCTGAAACTAAATCCTGAAAATATGTCATTTAGTCTTTGTGCTTTAAACTAATATTCCCTCTGCAGAGTCCAGATGAAATTAAAAAAAAACATCAATGTCACTATATAATGTTGATAATGAAACAGCTGAGACAAGGGTCAACATGACTGATCTCATATAAGATACAGTAATGTTTATCTAGCATTAAAAACATGCTATTTTATGTCTTTTATCTCCTGTCCTCCTCTCTGGCAGCTTTGGTTTATACTTCTAACAGTATATCTATATTGATTTGAGTTTTTTCCACTAGACTCTGACTTGGTTCACCATCTCCCATGGCTATAAACTTTGAGACACTGAGGTGTGTTTGTGCTGAAAAGTGGTGGCTTATTCCTTTATTGCTCCATAAAATAATCCATCAAATTTCCTTCCAAATCTATTTCAAGTGGCTTCAGACCTTTTCTTTGTTGGTTTCACTGGTGCAAAAGAAAATCATATGAAAGCACAATGAAATTGAATCTAAATGAAAACAGGCTTAAACTAAACTCTGCACATGATGCATATTATATATGTCAGGTGCAAAGACGCACACTGGTGCAGACACCTCATTCAGACAGGGTCACACAGAGTTTGAGCTGATGACACACATAAGATGTCACAAGGTTAAAACCACATTGTACTTGCAGGTGTTACGTGTGGACGAGGAGCATGTGACACCCTCTGCTATGGTTTTCAGTTGTGGAATGCTACCACAAGCATTCTCAGCATCTATCAGATGTCTGAGTAGGATGAGTGTGATGGACAGGTTTGCCTCAAAAATGTTTATCTATTTTGAAAACTAAATGACTTGTGACCATCAGGTGCGCTGTACAGCACGTATGTGTGCACGTGTGTGTCATCAGTGACCTCCTGACTAAGATGGCTCCCTCCTGAAACCTTTTGCCTTCCTCCCCCGGCGACAGAAAACCTGGTGACACCAGGATGAGCGACAGGCGAAGAAGAGGAGAAATGGCGCCGAAAACTGGAGGGAGATAAAATGGATAGATAAGGTCGGGGCATCTGTGAAAAAAAAATGGGAAAGTGGATAGATTGCGACAGAAGAGAGAGAGAAAGAAGGGGGTGGGGGGGTGGGGGGGAGAAGAGTGATGCTATTGATACACTGAAGCTGCAGAAAGAGGAGAGGAAGGTGCACTCCATTTTTTCCCCTCAAAGTGCTATCGGAAGACATACATTACAATGACAGCACTGTGACCACGCCAACCACATAAAAAACACACCGCCTTTATTTCATCTCCCACAGATAGTTATTAATAAAAACCAGGACAAGGACACACACGTACACACACTTGGAGAGACAGAGAGGAAAAATAGATGAGAAAGAGCAATGGAGAGTCGAAAAGGAGAGACGAAGGAGGAAGATCATGTTGTGAGGAGGCTTGTCCGCATGACAACGTGAAGTCAAGAGCAATGGGACTCACACCTCGATTTGTCAGTGTGATGAAATAAGGTACCGACCACAATCCCATACTCCACACTCTACTCCACTGACGTGACATCTAAAGCATCTCTTTTTCCTCCCTCTTCCCTCTTCTTCCAAGTATTCATGTATGCCCTTATTTCTCTTCTTACTTCCCTCACAGACTCTCTCTGCCTTTCTCTCCCTGAGTCGCGGTGTTATCAGTATCTGACACACAGTGAATCAGGGAGTATCTAGCGGCCCGCTATCAGACCTCTCTTCATCTCCCACTGCCCCTCTGTGCTCAGGCCTATCAATCAGAGAGCCACTGCCAGGACAGATGCCACCAAAGCAACCGCAACCACTGACACAACTTGCATCTACCACAGCCTAGCAATGGAACACAACTAACGCAATCAACAGGAGCCATTCAGTCACTGCAACAGAGCACAGTTGAGACAGACATTTAGCATAAAAAGATGTCTAATGTAGGGAAATTAGGAATATTATGGTTAGTTAAAGGACTGATTTCCAGGACTGAAGTCATCTACCTCACATATGATGGATGTTTCATGTTTTTTTTTCACAAAACCAGCTCCAATGCAAGCATTTTACAAATTCCATGTAGAAAATGCTTGTGTGGTGTCCGAACAATAATGCTGCGATCTGTCCAGCTGCTAGAGTGTTATTTTAAACTGTAATGGTCAAATGCACATATGTTATACACCACACTTGCAACATACTGCAGAGGAGGCTGATATCACATTAGCTAACGTGCACACAATCTTTATTCTATATAGTTCATCTGGCATTTAGTTTTTATTTGATGGTGACAATTGAGCTACAAGGATATCGAGAGATATGGCATGCGAGATATGGCACACAGTAGGCCATGCATCATAACCACTAAGCCACCAAGACATCTCACAGCACAAGCTAATGTTTAGCTAAAAATCCCACAATGCAATGTCTGTTTCAAGTGAATTTTTTAATATAGCCCCAACTGACAAATTTGTACAACATTTGGCGCTCTCTATCTTTAGTCCTTGGAAATGCCAAAATATTAGAATTACAGTGTGCAACATAACACCATCCGTTTCTATCACATGTATAGTTCTTATTTTTTATTCATTTGTTAAATAGAACAAACATTGCTTTAGTAAATGGCTCCTCTGTTTATTGTTTAAATGTTGTCATGGACAAAACGGGAATGATGGGAATACTGAATGAGTGAGTTGTGCCACTTTATCTGTGTCCTCAAGAGTGAATATTGGTATTCAGCAGCTTCAGTAATAAACAGAATAGATGAGAATTCTGAATGGAGTGTGTTACTTAAGTCACATGACAAACTCTACTGGCTGCAACATATCAAACGCACCCCAGTGCACTAAAAGGCGGGCTATTTAACCTGTCCACGCCCTGCTCACTGTTTTGCCCAGCCATCATGCCAACCTGTCCATGAACCCTGCTAAAGTAATGAGTAACTCTGTTTTTTTGCGGGAAAAACTTTGTGCTAGAGAAACTGATGTTCATGTAGCATTTAAACTAGCTAGATGGTTAGCCAGCCTGTCACCAACAGTCTTACATGTTGCTTCAGGAAGTGTGTGCTGGCTCTTTGTCATATCAGAGAACCCTTTCTTGATGCTGGCAGTTTGGATCACCAAAAATCTCAGAGATGCCAGAGATGGATGCTTCACTTCAGCAGGGTAGGAGCTGCTTTTGCTAACATTTATGTTGTTCATGTCCTGTCTCTAGGTTGCTGCTTTCTGTTGTGTCTCAGGTGTCTTGGTGCTTTCTGGCTGCTAATTCTGCTTTTTATGGTGCTTTCATCTTGCTATGTGCCATATTTGCATTCTCATTAACTGTGGATTGATTTTTTGTAGTGACAGAGCATATTTTTCTTGGTTGTTGTTTCTTGTGTGCATTATGAGGCCTTCAAGCTATTGATTTACATAGTGGTGAATTATGAATCATCATCATGGTTGGAGTATTATGAGTGTAATGAGCTGAATTGATTGTGCTGCAGTTTGTTGCCTTTTTGTTGTGGGTTATTGTACGCTGGTTTTAGGGATGTTAACATGACTGTTTTCTTGCACACTGCCCATCCATACAATTATTCTCCTCCAATATGCACTTCATGGGAAACTGAGCATGGCTTTTGTCACACAACATAGGTTGTCACGTTCACATTTTCTCCACGCACTTCATATTTAGCAAAGAGCCCCTGCTCAATGGTTGACACTGCTGCTAAACTCAGTCGCACTCATTGCCAACCATAAGCTCAAATCCATGTGCTGATGATCATCTGCTGCTTATCAGTGCTGCTACATAACGTGTCGGCGCCAAATGCTCACTTCAAGCTTGAGGCCCCTGTGTGGCGGAGATGCCAGGGGATCACTGGTTCACTTTAGCAAGGTAAGTGCTGGTTTCAAATGTGTAAATGCCTTACTTCTGCTCAGTCGCTGTTTGTGTGCTTGGAAAAAGCTATGAACATTCTGGTGCTGCTGTTTATTCTTTGATCTGCTAGCTGCTAATGTCTGCTTGTACTGTATGTGGTTGCTGATAATAATGTATGGCACTTGAGACTATTTTTCTTTTGGTGGTTGTTTGTCGTGTGCATTATGATACTTTCATGTGGTTGATTTGCCTGCTGTTGAAATCTGATTTGAGGGTTATAGGCTGAATGGGTTTTGGAGCAGATTTATGATGTTGTTTTTGGGGTTTAACTGCATAATCAAGCACCTGAAGGTACCGCTGCTGCTGCTCATGCAGCTTTGCATGCTTCAGGACAGGTTTGTGGAAGAAACATCCTGTTTGTTTGCACTGAATTCCCTGCTGCTGCTCTCTATGTTTCTTAACGACATTAGTTGTCCCTTCTGTTAGTCATTTTGGGTTTAAACTAGCTCCTCAAATTGAAGCAGGGTATTGTGTTTTTGGTGTCACAGTAGCTGGTGAGTCTTCTGACTACACTAGCTTATGAAATCATTAGCAGCTAGCAAGGTGGTTGGCCAGTATCAATGACCAACAAATAACAGTTGCTGGAATCTCCCAGTTAAAGATTTAAGGATCAAACTTTTGCACTCCATCAATTGCTATGAAACAATTGAGGGTATTGACAGGTAGATGGTTATGGTTTTTATTGTTACTGTAGAGGTTTAGATCTGCTAATCCTAGTGATGGAAGGGGGTTGTTTGCAATATGTTGCTTAAGTTATGGCAAAAACTCTATACTGAATCTTTGGCTTTGACAGTAAAAGACCAAAGTCTGTGTAGCACCAGAGCCAATTATTACACATTATCATTAAGTCTTTCTCTCTGTTCAAACTAATTATACAGTATTTAATGTCCACTATCTTCAGGTATTTGTCAGGTAATTGCACTGATGTCTGCTCAGATTGTATTAAGCTTCAGGATTGTTGTTCCTTTCCTAGTTTTTTTTTGCCGTGTCCAGAAACTCTTCTGAGCCACAGCCACATTCCTTGCCAACCCTGAACAACCGTTTTGCCACAGTTTGTTCACAGTTTGTGAACAGACTAATTCTTTGTAGAAGCATAAATCACTCAGTCCGCAATAACTGCATTACTGTTGGCCTTCAAAAAGCTCATGGTGGTCAGACACTCGAATCTTGAATTAATTTAAATCTAATGCACAAATGTGACGAAAGGAGGGATAAAAGTATGTTTGAGACTCTCATCTATTATTGAAGAGGCCACTAGATCCAGATCACATCAGGCCTGGGACAGTAGATAGTGTTTCATGGTGGCTTTGTCTTTAAATATTCTCCTAGATTGAAAGCTTCAAAGTAAACTTCAATTACTGCAGTGATTAGATCTGGCCTGCTCCATTAGAGGACATTCTAGCTCGGGGGGGGACAGACAGAGAGAGCAGGGTGAGGACTCTCAGACCCCCAGCCAAGGAATTACTAACTATTGATCTTGCTGCCACAAGCCATCTGACAATGACATTATAGTTGTGTAGCTTCAGAAGGAGCAGTACAGTTCAGCACAGGGGCTGACGTAGTCCCTGCAAAGCACTTAGACATGGGGATGAAATCCTGTTTCATTTGGGATGGGATAGAGAGCAAAGGATTTCTGCCGGCTGTGGGTTAAAGTTCCAATTTGATTCAGTTTTTATCGTTTTGTTTTGAAATACACCACGGCTCAGTGTAAGAATAGTTGTGTTTAATGTTTTTTGACAATGTGGACGTCCAGATCAGTCATTTAAGAAATACTGTGTTTATGTGTTTTCTTATTAGTCATGAACAGATGCTTTGCAGCTTAACAAGCTGATTGATATAACACATTTTAAATTGACATGTTCTTGCAGCTGTAATAAAGGTGTTTGTGTGTGTTCTTATAAATGACACAGAACTTGATTTTGGCCGTTTTGAGAATGTCAACATGTTATATTTCAAGATCCGTAAGAATGCCCCACATTTCTATTTCTATATCAGGTGTTGTTCATTTGAAACTGTGCTCTTTTGACATATTCTAGACATTACAAACTCTTTAAATACACATTATCTGAGAGTTGATCAGATTTTCATTTAATGTTGCAGAAAGGCCTGGAGGAATGACTATGACATTTGATAAGAGAATAAATGACTCTAAATTGCTTATAGGTATGAATGTTTGCTCCTGTGGCTACTAAGCAGTATGGAGTGTACCCCGCCACCCATTGCATGCTGGGATAGACTTCAGATCACCGTCTCCCTGAACAGAATAACAGGTTGAAAAATTGGATGTAAGGATGAAGAGGATATACATTAGAAGGTCTGCAGTGCAGGGAGTCAATTGTGACTATAATTCTAGTGATGTGTTGACTGTAGTTTATTTGAAGGTGGTTGGCAAATACACAAGACTATCATAATAATAACAATAATAACAACAAAATAAAAGACAAATTAGACCAAATACAAATTGTAATGCAAATGCTGCAATGTGGAACATGTAACATACTTAAAACAATCTTATTAATAATATTGCATATTGTGTTAAAACCAAATTTGTGATTTCTCAGCGTCAGACATCTTGCAGTGTCAAACTGCAAGAAAGGAGACCAAGTGTCTTGAGAATGATTAATCATTTTATTGTATGAAAAAGAGGGATACAACTTAAACAATGTGTTCATGTAGAAATATTTGGATAGCATACTATATGTTGTTATACACCATACCAATACAATAACGATATAATACAATATACGGTTTGTAGAAGCATAAATACGGTTTCTTGTAGTAATTAAATAAATAATAAAAAAAATAAATGTTGTACGGTATGAACACTTCATAACCTAATGCCACCTTATCCTCCTAGTCGGTTCCAGACTTTATATACTAAAAAGAGCAGTTATTATCAAGCGGTAATTTGTATTAACCCAAGTTTAATTTATTGACATTTGTATGAGGGACTTGTAATTGTACTTGCCTACATATTATTATTATTATTATTATTATTATTATTATTATTATTATAATAAGGGGGACAGTTTCAGTCCTGTAATAAGGCCTTAGATAATCATTCCTGTAATATGGTTTTGATTGTTTTTACCTTTTCTGCTTTCTGTTCATGTGATTCAATTTCCCAGTTATTAAATTTTCTAATACTGCAGTCTGGCATGTTATATTTTGACTTGACATTAGAAGGTTGTCACATAACCAAACCAAATGCCCCTTTTTAATGTTGCTGAACCTCTCATGTTTCAGAAATAGTCTGAGGATTTGGGCTCTGTGGATCTTGAAACAAGTAGACTGAGTAGAAATGACAGGAAAATGTATGACCTTGATAATGATGATAATGATCCTGATGGTTTTCTTCGTCACAATGCCAATACTGTTAATAATGACAGTGATGATGATGGATATGATGATGATAATGATGGTGCTCCCAGTGATGGCACTGTTGATGCTGCTGATGATTGTGGAAATGAGCATGTTGATAAGGCCAAAAGATTTTCTTTGAGCATTCATGGCTCCTGATAACAGTCACTGTAAGTCTACACTGATAGTCCCACTGACCATCTTATCTACTACATCTCACTGTCAGACATCCACTTCCCTTTCCTCTCTGTTTGCAGGCTCCCGAAAACCATTACAAAAACCTGATCAATGCTGCGCGCACTTCCACAATCATGAAATAAACACAAGAGGCTAAATTACACAAACATAATGAACAGAGGAGGCAGGGATTTGATTTAAAATGAAAACAGGACGAAAGAGTGAGGGTGGAAAAAAGGTCTTTGGGGGGAGTGAAGAAGAACATGGGCACTCAAGTAGGAGAGGGGAAGATGGAGACAGAGAGGGAGAGAGGGGAAAGAAAGAGAGAGCGAAAAGGCAGAGGGAAGATAGATCACGGTCCTGAGCGATTGTGACAAGCATAGACCCTATCAGCCG
The DNA here is from genome assembly GCF_021292245.1 of Micropterus dolomieu. Lineage (NCBI taxonomy): Eukaryota > Metazoa > Chordata > Actinopteri > Centrarchiformes > Centrarchidae > Micropterus > Micropterus dolomieu. The sequence continues at coordinate 21,110,652 of NC_060165.1, read as the reverse complement.
CTGTTTATTTGCACACTCCCCTCTCTGCATTAAAGGAGCCGTCCAGGCCGCCGGCAGGCCGCGAGCGCTCCATCTCATCACCTGACACGCCAACAGATGTTATGGGCTGATAAGAGCCCCGCGGCCCCCTTCCCTTTGCATCTACGATTACCTCCGCACAAAGGAGGGGTGGGAGGTGGGGGGTGAGGAAGGAGGTGGAATGGAGAGAGGGAAGGAGGCAGAGGAGGGAGGAGAGGGAATCAAATACTTCATGATGACCTGGTGTAAAAAAAAGAAAAAAAAAAAAGAAGAATGAAATAGATGGAAGTGGAGAGTGTGTGTGGAGGGGATGGGAGATTGAAAAAGGGAATGAGAGAAGGAAAGATGGTAGGGACACACTCATTTGTCCTGTATGAAGTGGTAAATGGCCTCGCCGTGCTTCCTGGCCCCATGCTGTTTGTCTCTGTCCTAATCGGCTTATTCCATAAGCACTGCTGCACCATCGTCATTAGGCAATGATAATGATATTATTTAACAGGGGATGAGAGAATTAAGGAGGCGCGCTATCTGATGGCTAGTTTTGTTCGCTGCCTCATTTCCTCATCCTCGGAAAATGTAGCATTTCCCAGTTGATAAGAATTGTTTTGCAATTGTAAAGATGCTTTAATAACAGCCACATCCATTGGCTTTATTGCCTAAAAACATCATTACTCTAACTTTTATTGTGTATTACATGGCTGGTTTGTTCTCTGAATAACACTAACTAAATTGGGATGTCATAAAAAAAAAATGCTACGTGGAACATTGGTCTTGTTATGGCAAATATAACCCAATCACTGCAGTAAATACATATATATCTCCGTCTCCCTCCCTCTGTCGCTTCCTCCTGATCACTAATTTATGATATAATTTAACAACGTTTCTATATTTGTTCCGCTAAACACTTTGCGTGGCATCAAATTACGGCTCACAAAAGATCATAGAAACCCAATATCATGCATCCCATTCTCAGCCAATCTGAATGGAGAGATTGTGTTTCTTTTCTTTTACACTGCTTGGCTCCAAGTCCAGAGGGGGAAAGATGACATTACTAAACACAAATCAGCCAATAGAATAAACAAACTCGGGGGATAAACAACAATGCAATCTCCATCTATGCGTAAACAATATGGAGTGTGCATGTGTGTGGCTTCTCTTGATGAGATTGAATATGTGTAGATGATAAGCCAACCAAGGTAATCAATGCAGTAATGATGAGGGGGATGGAGGGTGAAATAGGGGCACCAGGTCCTATCGCAGGCAGTCATCAATGGAATTTCTAAAGCGCCTTGCGCCCTGTGTGTGTGTTTGTGCACTTTTCTGTGGGTGTGTGTGTTTGTGCGTGGAGCAAAAGCGTGACAAACGCGTCATTTCGTGTGCGAGAGAGATAAGCTCTAAATAATTGCAGTCTGACAGGCCTGAATAATGGCCAAATTAGACAGAAGGTGCACATTATTACGAGCGGCAAACATTCAAGGCTGGTTTGAGATGTAACTGGGCTTGATTAAGGCTCCGATGATGATGATGGTGTTGTTAGACCCCCTGTATCCCACCCTAATCCTATTTCCTCTCTTCTACTTTTTCCTTTCTTTTTCTTTTCTGTGCATTAACATTGCGGGCTGCTCCACTGAGTTACCTGTGGACGACCTCCTGTTGAGCAGCAGCCCACACACTGAGAGCAAAAGGGGGGATGAGCAAAGAGAAAGAAGATGAGGGGGGTAAAACAGCCACGGCCATTGATAATCAGTGGATAAAAAGAGCAATACAAGGTCAGGGAAAGGACGAGGAAACAGTTGGGTGAAGCTGGGTTTGTGGGGAAGGGGCGTGAAAAGAGCGATGACAGAGAACAGAGAGAAGATGGAGGAGTGGCGGCTTTGATGTTGATCAGCTTTGGATTTGGTGTTTTGTCTGTGCTGCGATTATGCCACGCTCGGCTAGGAAGATGAGAAAGGCCTCTTGGAAGCCTTTGCTTGGTTCTGCTTACCTGAGGCCCAACCAAAACAAGGAGCCTGTATCCACTGTGTAGATCAGAGCTGTGGTACAGCATGACCTAATGGTAGAAAGAACTGAAAAATGACAAAATCAAGCATGTAGTGGAGTAAAAACAGATCTAAAATCAATTTCTCCACCTGACATAAACCTTTATGGCATAAATCATGAAATATAGCAAACTAAATTACATCAAACTGATGTCATTTTGCATTGACATTTTTAAAGGGAAAGCCACAATTCATGCTTTTTCCAAAAATAGCTTGGATCTTTTTTTTTCAATTTAGTGGTTAAACATAATTCTACATTTACTGCTATTAGTATTTAAATAGACAGCAGTCTCCTATGACATAAATTATAAATAACAACAAATGTAAAGTAGAGGATATACAGAAATATGATATACAGAAATACATGAGCATGTAATGGGGCAGCGTATTGGCTTCTCGGGGAGAAGTTTCTCCAGGATTCCTCATACAGTTCACAACACATGCAAGTTTATGGACTGGAAAACTCTAACATTTATATGAATGTTTGTCTGTCTGTATGTCTAAGGCTCAAACTTATGATGTGACTAGTCTGACATAGTATCGTGGAATATTGAGCACAGTTCGGTGTGTAGTCTGGTGACACGGGTTCAGTCAATGCCTCTTCCACAAATGCAACTTAAAACACAAGACACATGAAGACCTAAATATTTATATTTGCTAAAAGATCAATAAAGATGAACCTTGACCAGCGAATGTGTTTGACGTTTTCAATCATGTGGCCTTCAGTAGACGTGGAAATATTGAGTGACTGCCTTTTAACCATGTGATAGTCATTGACCTGTCCAGGGTTTACCCTACTGCCCATCCAATGCATTGAAGAATAGGCTCCAGGCCCACAACCATGAACAGAGGTGGTGGGTACAAAAAATTGATATGATGAATTAAGGTACAAAATAACAATGCCTATTTCCACATTATTAAACCTAATAACTGATTTTTTTTGTGGTAGCAAAACAATCTTTAAACACAATACTGGCATATTATCTTTTTTGTTGAGATGTCAAAACTTAGCAACTATTTGCCCATTTGCACAACCAGTACATATGGAGCAACCTAACCATTCACTTGGAGTTGTGTTCCTGCAGGAATCCTGCAGCTTTTGTACATTATATTTACTAATGGATTATGAACATAAAGCTGCTTGACAGCGTATGTGGCTTCAACAGGCAGGAAGAAGTCATTTAAAGATCATTTCAAGAACCACACTGAAAAATCCAGACGGCGTCATCGAACTGAATGTAGAGGCATTTTGGAAATTCGCCATTGTTGTCCAGCTTTTGGACAAAATGGTTTCTCACTGCTTTTCATCTTATATTTTGATTCGTCACTTTCTGCAGTTTTGAAGTTTCCACAGCAACATAAGCTTTAATGCAGGCATCTTAGTTAGTTTGGATGGGACAGTATTCTCTGACTTATCTAGCTTTTTTTTTTTCTCATTGAGACAATTTTTGTGTTTCTTTTCACAAGCTGGATAATTTCAGTTTTGCAGAACTCCCCAAATCTATTTCAAACACCCATCTGATATCACCAGGAGTGATCAGATCCAGATCACATCTATAATCTTCACGCTGATCACTGCCCAAGCAGACTGTTATCTGTGAGCGTTCGTGATTGGGGAGATTAGTGTTTTTAAATGCTTATCCGTGTAGACCTCCCTGAGGTAGTCTCTCACCAGAGCCTCAGTTGAATCACAGCATCAAATCAGAGACTCAGACACACACATCTGACATGTTGGCTTTTGGGGGAGAAGGGAGATGATGGACGGGGTGGCTGGAGTGGATCATGTACATAATCACTTGTTTATCACCAGAGCATCTTGCCAAATCACTAAAGCACTGCTCTAATCACAATAACCAGAGCAGCTGCTGCTTTCCTCTTCTGTGTGCATCTTAAACTTAAATGGGGTCAATTTATGGTTGCATAGATACAGGTTTTTGAGAACTGATAACAATAGCCTATAGATATATTTGGATAAAGGGGACCAGCTCCAGATCTGAGCCAGTGCCTTGGTCAGTGGTACCAACTGGAGAACCTAACCTAACATGGATGTACTGCTTGCTAGCTTTCTAACATGAAACAGCTTTCAAGTTGCAGGAAGTTGTATTTTGTTTTGTTGTTTTGCCTTTCTTCCAGTCTTTGTACCAAGCTAGGCTAATCTTGTCTTGGGTTAACCTTTATCATCAGAGATTTAATTCTTCAGATCTTCATATGTAACTCCATTATCGGACATGACTGCAGCTGCCAATGAAACTAATAATAATAATAACAACATGCATGCATCTATTGAAAAACGTAACAGGAATCCATTCCAGCTATGATCTTCCCCATTGTCACATTGACCAGTTCTGTAATATATATGCAGTCAAACTGCTACTTCACCTTGCATGCCTTGTTGGCCTAAAGTAGTGTATGTCTGATCCAACTGTATATGGCTCTGAGTGTGTGTTTTTGTGTTTGGGATCAGGATGAGATCAAATCCTCCGTACACAAACAGCTTCCTGCTATGTATCTGCTATCCTCATCTACCTTGGCCTGCTAGGAGATGTTCGAGTGCCAGTAGGATGGAGGGGGATCTTCAAACACGAAATAAGCCATATCTGCTCCCAGTGCTTGGCTGAGATTAGGACAGGCGTAAAGGAAGCCAACAGAAAGGAAAAGAAAGGAAGTGAATCCAACATATAGGAAAGGAAGCAGTTAGGAAAAGAAAGAAAGCCAAAAATAAAAAGAGCTCAGCAGACGGGATAGGAATTCATTGACAGGGAAAAGAAAGTAAAGGGAATCAAAAGGAAAAGAAGAAAGTGGATAGAACTGTAATACAAACAAATGGATAGTAACGGAAAACAAGCCAGTGAATTGAACCGAAAAGTTGCTAGTGGACAGAAAAGGAAAGCAAGCCGGTGGAAAAGGAGGAAGGGACAGGAACCCAGTGGGAAGGAAAGGTAAAGAAGGCAGTGGATAGGAAAGGAAACCAGTGGAAAAAGGAGGAAATGAGAGGAGGCCAGTGTGAAGAGTAGGAAAGGAGAAGATGTTGGTGGGCAGGAAAGGAATCCAGTAGAGGGAAAAAAAAAAAGGAAATGAAAAGGAGATTAGAAAATAAGGGATGAGAGGAGAAGAAGTTTGACAGGAGCTAAAAGGAAAGGTGATGATACAAGGGGAGAAGCAAGGAGACTAGATGTGAGTGTTAAATGATTGGTGTACTGGCTTATTCAACCAATTCTAAACTACCCTGTGCTTTATAACTCCCCACTAAGGAGCAACAGAGTCAACCCCGCCTCCTCCAAGAAATGAGTGTCTATCTTTGGAGAGAAGCGCTTGTTTTTGATTCCATTACCCAGGCGAGGTGTGGGGTGAGAGGGTGGCAAATGGGGGAATTTGGGAGTGCTTGGCGAGCGGGCGCATGGGGAGAAAAGCCAGTTTGGGAAGCAGCGGTGGAACCACAATCTCTGGAGTCCATTCTGTCCCTGCCGCCCTGCGATCCCCACAGCAATTAAAGGCAAGGAGAGGGAGGCCACAGGGAAGTCCAACAAATCACGCCTACATGTACGTGCACTCGGGCTGGCTAACAAATGTATTAAATTCGGTTGTATATAGAAAGGTGCAGAGAAAAAGACAGTGAGGATGTATAAACTGAGATTGATTTACAGAATCCCTGTAACAGAGGATCAGAAGGGATTTAGAGAGTAAATAATCATTTAATTTCACTTTTATTACTTGAGAACTATTTTATTCTGAGCTATCACCTTCCCCCTTCTCACAGGTTTCCTTTCACTGGAAGATATGAGTATATTTTTGACATAAAAGAAAATAAGATACATTAAAAAGTAAATATCATTATGTGAATTGTTTTAATTCCCATCAATAGGGTACTGTGTACTTTACCTTAATAGGGTATTTGAAGGGAAGAAATCAATGCGGTCATTCTCACCAAGTTACATTTACATACAAATAATTACTCCAGTCGGGGGTTTTGAGACCAATTTCTTTAAGGTATTGACGGTCAATTAGGGGTTATTTGGTCTGAAAACTGTCCCAAGTACTTGGGTATAAATCTTTAAATCTGTTTCAAAACTTTTCATCTTGTGAAAACGTTTACATTCATACCTCTTGAGAATACAAACAAAACAAATACACAGAAGCCAAAACATTTCAAATTTTATGTTTCCCCCAAAAGATCATAGGATAGTAAATCAGTATTTCCCAAAGAAAGGCAACCACTGAATTCTCACTTTGTCACAGACCAACTAACACAATGACATCATTACCATAATAAGTTTGTATCTCTTGTCCTTTCCCCCTGTTGGATGTAACTCACAGAAGTTGTGATATTCTGATCCCTGCTGTGTTTTCTTACTCCTACACTGTCCAAAAAGAAAAAGGATAAAATAACACCCTCATCTGACCAATCGCAGACAACGATAGTGAGATTGTCTCCATCCTTCATCGTAGGATGATCCTAAATCCACATCACATCTGTTCTCACACCCCCAGTTTTCACTTTAAGTTGAATATCACCACTCACTCTTTCCCGGAGCTTTAAACCAGTGCCAGTGGCCACCCACTCCAACTCTTATCCCCTCTTCTTCCCCTCTCCTCCAATGTCCATCAGTCATTGTTCCTTTCCCATCCTCCTCCTCTCCTTTCCTCTCCTCTCCTCTCCTCACCCTCCACCTCCCCCAACCCTTTGGCTTTGATCTTGATTTCTTACCAGGAAATATCTACCAAGGGGCCGTCCAGCTACAATAACATTCAATAAAAGAACACAAGGGTGGCCAAGACCGGACCACTGATAGTGCCACGATTTATGGGCCTTCTCGCTTGTTTGCTACAACACCCGGGCTCTCATACACAACAACACACGCATAGGGTTATACATCACCAAGCACACTGCCTTGCATTCAAGCATGCTGTGTATTTGTATTTGAGTATCTTGTATTATCTCTCTTGATTTTATTGTAATGAGCATAGTAATGATGCTTATAAACCTCTGATATGCTCCTGGTCTTGTCGCTTAACCATTTTACATATGTAAGCTCCTTTTCCTGGATAAAACATGTTTCCTTTTGTTCATGGGTTTGGTTTTGATTCTTTCAAACTAAGAATTACTGCATGCTTTGTATCTTTTTATGTAGCAATCCACCAATTACAACAGCCTTAAAAAGCTTATTTTCTTTTTCCGTTTTTTTTTTGCAGTGAAACATCTCTGATGTTTTTTGTCTTTCATAGCACTAAATAATTCCTATATAGTCTTGATTTGGTCATAACTTTTTCAGATCATGTGTGTATGTGCCTCCAAATGTTCTGTCTTTGCCGGCAGATTTCACATCTGGTCTGTTTTCCTTGACAAAATGATCCAGTAGTGGGGGGAAATTAGTTATTTTAAATTTGGGGGATAAAACTGGTAAGATTTAAAGATGCTGATACCTGGCACAGAATTTCGTCTGCAACTTAAGTTGAAAGTGCTGTGTGGGTTTCAAGGTTCTTGTTTCAGCAGAGAAACTTTACATCTGACATCTTGGTTGGGCTTTGTTCCTTGATGCTGTAAGAATAAAAGCACTTGCTGTGGCCTGAAGCAAACCACATCAAATCAAACACAGGCTGGGCTGTAGTTCTTGTTGTTGTTGTTGACACTTGTCTCAATCCCCTTTGTTCCAATGTCCATATCACCAGCCCACTGCACACTGACGCCTGTCCAAACAGGACTACAAATGGCTGCCGTCCCGCATTCTTTAACATGGTGTGGGACCATGCATGGCTTCTCAGCCTGCTTTGGAAATCCACTGTGACCAACGCCGTTCGACCGGACAAGAAAAGACAGCGTCCCCTTATGCCTCGACCCCTAAGGGATGGAACAAAGTATGACACCGCTACCCACAAACCAGTGGGGTATCAGCCCCACTGCGCCCACACTCCTTCGGCCGGAGCAGAGTGGAGCTGTTATGAGACACACCTCTGGGATTCGTTCCCCGTCCCGCTTGTGGTCCCACCGCGGTTATCTGCTCAGGGCCAGGGAGCAGGGACAAGCGTGGGACGGAGGGGTTGGACTGGGGTGGGGGGGGCAGCACCGATCCATTTTAGGACGGTAAAGGATCATCATTGTCTCCCGTCTCACCCTGTCACTTACTATTACCAAAACCACTGGCTGACAGTCTGTGAATTTTATGTGTGTGATTCCACAAAAACAGTACTGGATGTGTGGTCTTGGCATCGGACTTGCACACGCGTACTTTACAAGTGGGTACACACTCTCTCTTTCTCACAAACACACACTCTCCATACACAGATACACTGTCATCACTACAGGCGCTTCTCAGCAAACCTACACATCGGATTGTGAGTGGTATAGCTCTTCCCAGCAGACTGTGTGTGGGAGGGACAGAGCCACAGGCGCTAAGTGTCTCTATAGCCCATGTGAAATCACATGTAGGCTGCGATGAGCCTCCAACGATACCGGGCACAATCACATGGAGAAACAGAGGGAGAGGGAGCTTTAGAAGACCACCAAGGATAGCACCATGGCGCAGGATGCCTGGGCTGTCTTCATGTTAAGGCCTTTTTCTTCACTGTTCCAAAGTATTTACCACTTAAAACAGATTAAGAGCTTGGGGAATAAACAGGCCCGACGCTACGAAGTGGGGAAACACAGGAGGAGGGTTTTGGGAATTAGAGAGCAGGACGAAAGGGAAAGAAGCCTTTCAGGAGATAACGCCTCAAGAAGCAATCAGGATTGTTCCAATATTGTGCTTGTGATGAAACAGATGAATGGATGAACAAAAGGGGGTAGAATAGAGGCATTTGGATAGCTTCATGAGAAAGGAGCTACTTTATGTAATTTGAGATGTTCTGAAGCTCTGTTGAGGACTCTACTGAATTGATAAATGTCAGAAGGTGTAGTTATTGGTTGTTTTTTGTTGTAACTGTGTATTTGAACTAAAGACCACCATCCAAAGAAAGCCCCCAGGCCATATGGTCAGTGTGTTTCTGTTCACTTTGGCTTGTTTTGGAGATGGAGGAGGTGGATGAAGCTTTGCCAACACGTCGCCCTCCTCTTCCTCCACATTTTCCAATCCAGTGTTGCGTCTGTTGGGACAGAGTGCTCAAAGTGGGAGAAATGCATCAGATTAGACTCCTTTGCATCTGATTAGTTCGTATGGGATGGAGTGATTATAATGGTTTGCCATTTTTGGCCTGTTGTTAGTCTGGATATAAGGCCTTTCAGTGCTGTCCATTTCTGATATAATGGACATAATACATTTTTTTTGATAACAAAGGCCTTAGATCACACAAGTATTCATGAAAATGTAAATTATAAAGAGCTTTTGATTTGAGAAAATAGCAGACATGGCTGAGCCAAAGGAAGACCTGAGTGATGTTTTCTCCTGTCCGTTACTTTTTTTATCAGGACATGTCAGATTGCATTATCATACATACATCATACATTGATTCAGTAAGATTATACATTAGGTTTGTTTATTGTTAGTTGGAGTAATAGCTGATAACATACCATAATGGCACAACTCAATGTATCCTGTGCACAAATCTAGAACAATGGTCAAACCGTTGACTGGAACTACAATTGTGGTGCCCTGCAGTTGCAAAAAACAATGTAAGGTGATGTAAGGTGAAGTGCTGTTTTGTGGAGCACTTCCAAGGTTTATATGGGCTACGAGAAATCAAAGTTAAGGCAAGAACAGGTGAACAACTAGAACTGTTGCTGAATTGTATCCAGGGGTATTTACAACCATGCTATACCAAACTGATGGGGAAAAAAACACAATTCCTCAAAATAAAGTTGAAATAATTGATAAGAATAAATTAATATATAGTAAATGTTACCATGTTATTAAATTATCCAGGAGGCTCGAGTTTTTTACACATCGAAAAACATTGATCAACAAATCAATCAACATTGATTTCAATTACGAATTTACAGTAATATAAAAAACACCTCATGATTTTACTCAGAACCTATTTTGGCTCCTTTGTTGTTAAATAAGAATTTAAGAGTTCTGCGGTCTAAAGTATAATTCAAAAAGTAAAATTCTGGGGACAACTGGTATTCAGGTAGTTGCTTCACTCCAGAAATAACTGTGTCAGCATCACCATTCATAAACCTAGTTAAGTTGCACCACAGACGTTTGACTCTGGTTGTGAATTTATGTTGTGGTCAGCATGCTCTCAGAAGGACGGCATCATCATGGGATTTGACAGACAGGGTCAAAACCGGCTCGGATCGGATCGCCGCCAAAAACCTCTGAAGCTGGGACTTTTGAAGCTGGCGCACACTCAGATCAACAAAAGAGGAAAGACAGTCAGAAAGTGAGGGGGAGGCTGCGTGAGTGAACAAAGTGGATGCTGCTGTTAATCCCTCATTGATTCAGTCATGCTTTTTTTTTTTTTATCTGTGGGCATTTGGGACCTACAGAAAACACAGCTGCCTTTAAAAAAAACATTTAACTAAGTTGCCATAATGATGATGATGATAATAATAGAGAATGCCACCAGCAAGCGCAGTGGGCGTTATTGTGCGTTATTGGCCCCCCTACTGATTTGATTTGCACAAAAGATGTGAGAAGGAGGAAGATGATTACCATAACAAACACACTTGCAGACACACGTTTCCCCAGGGAAGTGTCAATCTAAGTGGGAGAGTATGTTGACATTTATAACCATCTGGGGGGGACATGGTCGCTATTTCTCAGCTGTTTAACTTCAATTAGGGAAGGAAGAGTGGAGAAGGAGGGAGCAGGAGAGAAGAGGGGGGAAAAAGGGAGGAATGGGGACAACTTGTTACCGAATGGTTAAGTGGTGGCAAAATAGGCGCTAAGGGGGGGAGACACATTTATGGGTGTCTCCTAAAGAGTTTGCATTGTGCCCTGGCCTTTGTGGCTTCACATTGATGGAGGACTGCTGATAGCTATAGGAGATTATGTATTGACGGAGGATGTTAATGTGGACCGGGGCCTTTTTTGCAAAGAGTGATTACGCGGGCGAAGCCTCACACTGCCTGGAAGTTACATCCATTCACCTGAAAGCCAAACAAATATCTCAGACCTTTCTTTTTTTAAGGTCAGTGTCGGAAAATGCCGGCCAGTAAAATTGAGATGGTAGATCCCAGCGGACTGGACCAAGAATGAAAGACGTAGAGAAAGAGAGAGAGAGAAAAAAACACCAATAATAAAATGATGAGGAGGGAAAAAGGTCCTATTGGACAGGAAATAAAGTGTGCTGTCAGTCAGTAGCTGCGGCTCTGCCGGAGTCACGTCTCCCAGGTTATTGCTTATTGTTTACTCCCCTCTGAAAAGGTCAGAGGTCACAGCGACCACATCTATTTTTCTCTCCCACCCACTCGCCCCATTATTCTCCAACCACAAGGAGGAACAAAGAGCGACGGCGGGGGCGGCGGTGGAGGTAGAGGGATGGGGTGTGTGGTTGGAGGGCGAGTTGGTGGTGGCAGTGGTGGTGGTGGAGGGTGATGGGGGAGTGGAATTAGAAAAAAAATATAGAAAGGGAGAGCAGCGATCAGACAGCGCTGATAAGGAGAGGAGGCAGGGGTGGGGTGTTGCTGTGAGCTTTTGGGGGGCAGCGGTGGTGGGAGGATGGGGGGTGATGTGTGTATTCAACTCCGGGCTGACTCCTCTTATGCTAATACAGCCAATTTCCTCTTTTATTTCATTTCTGGAGC
>NC_060165.1:21036176-21098813 GCF_021292245.1 Micropterus dolomieu | reverse complement strand
ATATATAGTAAATGTTACCATGTTATTAAATTATCCAGGAGGCTCGAGTTTTTTACACATCGAAAAACATTGATCAACAAATCAATCAACATTGATTTCAATTACGAATTTACAGTAATATAAAAAACACCTCATGATTTTACTCAGAACCTATTTTGGCTCCTTTGTTGTTAAATAAGAATTTAAGAGTTCTGCGGTCTAAAGTATAATTCAAAAAGTAAAATTCTGGGGACAACTGGTATTCAGGTAGTTGCTTCACTCCAGAAATAACTGTGTCAGCATCACCATTCATAAACCTAGTTAAGTTGCACCACAGACGTTTGACTCTGGTTGTGAATTTATGTTGTGGTCAGCATGCTCTCAGAAGGACGGCATCATCATGGGATTTGACAGACAGGGTCAAAACCGGCTCGGATCGGATCGCCGCCAAAAACCTCTGAAGCTGGGACTTTTGAAGCTGGCGCACACTCAGATCAACAAAAGAGGAAAGACAGTCAGAAAGTGAGGGGGAGGCTGCGTGAGTGAACAAAGTGGATGCTGCTGTTAATCCCTCATTGATTCAGTCATGCTTTTTTTTTTTTTATCTGTGGGCATTTGGGACCTACAGAAAACACAGCTGCCTTTAAAAAAAACATTTAACTAAGTTGCCATAATGATGATGATGATAATAATAGAGAATGCCACCAGCAAGCGCAGTGGGCGTTATTGTGCGTTATTGGCCCCCCTACTGATTTGATTTGCACAAAAGATGTGAGAAGGAGGAAGATGATTACCATAACAAACACACTTGCAGACACACGTTTCCCCAGGGAAGTGTCAATCTAAGTGGGAGAGTATGTTGACATTTATAACCATCTGGGGGGGACATGGTCGCTATTTCTCAGCTGTTTAACTTCAATTAGGGAAGGAAGAGTGGAGAAGGAGGGAGCAGGAGAGAAGAGGGGGGAAAAAGGGAGGAATGGGGACAACTTGTTACCGAATGGTTAAGTGGTGGCAAAATAGGCGCTAAGGGGGGGAGACACATTTATGGGTGTCTCCTAAAGAGTTTGCATTGTGCCCTGGCCTTTGTGGCTTCACATTGATGGAGGACTGCTGATAGCTATAGGAGATTATGTATTGACGGAGGATGTTAATGTGGACCGGGGCCTTTTTTGCAAAGAGTGATTACGCGGGCGAAGCCTCACACTGCCTGGAAGTTACATCCATTCACCTGAAAGCCAAACAAATATCTCAGACCTTTCTTTTTTTAAGGTCAGTGTCGGAAAATGCCGGCCAGTAAAATTGAGATGGTAGATCCCAGCGGACTGGACCAAGAATGAAAGACGTAGAGAAAGAGAGAGAGAGAAAAAAACACCAATAATAAAATGATGAGGAGGGAAAAAGGTCCTATTGGACAGGAAATAAAGTGTGCTGTCAGTCAGTAGCTGCGGCTCTGCCGGAGTCACGTCTCCCAGGTTATTGCTTATTGTTTACTCCCCTCTGAAAAGGTCAGAGGTCACAGCGACCACATCTATTTTTCTCTCCCACCCACTCGCCCCATTATTCTCCAACCACAAGGAGGAACAAAGAGCGACGGCGGGGGCGGCGGTGGAGGTAGAGGGATGGGGTGTGTGGTTGGAGGGCGAGTTGGTGGTGGCAGTGGTGGTGGTGGAGGGTGATGGGGGAGTGGAATTAGAAAAAAAATATAGAAAGGGAGAGCAGCGATCAGACAGCGCTGATAAGGAGAGGAGGCAGGGGTGGGGTGTTGCTGTGAGCTTTTGGGGGGCAGCGGTGGTGGGAGGATGGGGGGTGATGTGTGTATTCAACTCCGGGCTGACTCCTCTTATGCTAATACAGCCAATTTCCTCTTTTATTTCATTTCTGGAGCCGAAATCTGCGATCTGCGATAAGGTTGCCGTGGCGACCGCCTGTTCCCCGGGCGGATGCGGGCAGCCGTGTGATGGAGATGTGTAAGTCGGCGGGAGCAGCAGGGAATGAATAATTTAAAACTCCACCAAGCTGGAGAGATAAGAGAGAGCAGGGCTGAGGCCTCTCTCTCTCTCTGCTCTCTCTCTTGGTCGCGCGCGCACACACACACACACACACACACACACACACACACACACACACACACACACAGACACAGACACACAGACACAGACACACACACACAGACTATGCCTCTCCCTCCATCTCTTTCCCTCACCCTTCCCCACAATCCATCTCTCCACCTCACCCCTTCTAACTCTCAATCCCCCCCCCCCCCACCCTCTCTTTCCCTTTCTATTTCTCTCTCCGGACATCTAAGGCTTCATCCTCTAAAGCAAGCTGACCTCCAAGGTCAAGGGCATGATGGGTAATTGAACCAGCGGTTTGGGGCGGCTGGGATCGGGCCCGTGGATGATACAGCAGAGACAAGAGTAGATGATGGTGGCGGAGGAAGGCCCATGCTCGCTCGCTCCAATTCAATCTGCTGTTTCTCCTCCTGCTCCATTTAAACGTGATGAATTCTGAACCGGAGCTGCCGCGCTCCAGCTGCCAAGTGTGGGGGTATTCAGCGAACTTCGTTTACTTCAAGTTAAGCCCACTTGGCTCATGTCATTCTTACATTAGTCACTTGAACAACAGCCGCTCTCCAGCAAACAATGGCCCAACACTTGAATGTAACACATGCTTGGAATAGTTGAGTGTTCCAGCTCAATGGGGCTCCTGTGTAAACACACTGTGGCTTCACGGTGACTCGGTGTCCTGAAATGTGTGTGTGTGTGGGTCCTCAAGGTGTGGTTCACACAGGTGAGTTAGTTGGTTATGATAAAAAAACCCACCCTAAAACAGTTTAAAACTGTAACAAAACTGTAAAGTAAACTGATAAAGTTGTGGTGCGAGCGAGTTGTGGTAAGCAATTGGGGAAAGTGGATCAAGTTATAGTTCAGATCAGAAACAATATATCTATGATGGTTTAAAAAAAAGATTTATGACTTCATGGGGTAACAATGGGCTTGGGGTAAGTCAGATTACTGTGAGACAGACTAACACATTGCTGGTTTAGGTTTTTTCATGGGATTTATTGACGATAACAAATATTCAATCACTGTACTTTTAAGTTAAATATCCATTCGACAGTACATCCAAATTGCCTTTACTAACTAGTTAGGAGGGAGGCAGAGAGACAGAGTTTGTCACCCACAATACACCAGTAACACCTGTTGCTGTTTCAGTAAGGGGTTGTACTTGAATTTTATTTGACTGGAAAACTTTACTCCACTGTTGCTCTAACTGTTTGTTTTTTTTTCAACCAAAGATTGAGCAAATCATGTGAGGCACATTCTCTGGATTATCGGAAGATGATTTAGGAAATGCATAAATCACAAAATAAAGTTGAAGCAAGTAAAGGGCAAGTGGGGTCATCAGAAGCGCAGCGTTTATTTTTCAATACACTCTCATGTGAACAGTATGCAACAGTGTGAGAGGATCTTAGAGGGGATTTTTCTTTTTAATTCAGAGTTTCTGAAGGCGATCATGCAGGTCGCTGGCTCGGCCGCTCAGCTGGATGGAGCGGTGTGTGTTACGTTACATCCTTGACTCCTGTCTGTCTGGCCCGCCAACCTGTTTTCATTCCATAGCCGTAGCACAAGGCTTCATCGCCATGGAGATAAACCATGGATATAAACACCCTGAGGGTCACATCCAGGTGAGGGGTTCACTGTGAGGTGTGGCCGGCTGACGCCTGTCTCCTCCGCACTCTTTCCCTCCCTCCCTCCCTCCCCGGGTGTAGGGACCTGTCCTAAAAAGACACGAGTGGAGGGGAAAATCGGAACAAAAAAGCTGATTCATAAACAAGCCACACAGAGCGCCCGCACAGGTAATCTCAACCCAAGCGTGAAGCCTTCATCCCCATGGCGCCAGGAGGCAGCTCGCCCTGCCAGGACGCACACGTACACACACTAAGCTGAAAGAAAAACCTTAAAACATTGTACATTAACTGCATCCCTAGCCTTGATATTCATTCCCACATCTAAACATTAAACTTTAAACATTGTGAAACAATGTGTTAATTTATATATTGTGGTTTTAGCAAGCTTTTAAAAAAAACAAAAACATTTTGTTGTACGTTGCCTGTCAGAGCACCATCTTTCATCTACGCCGAAGATCTCAGCCCACATCCTCCAAGGTCTTCTTCACATCAAGGGGATAAGAAACTTGTTTGGTCTGCCAAGTGCAACATCTCACATTCCTTCATCTCACCCGAAACACACAGAACGACACGCACAGCTCACTAACAAACACGCAAACAAACTTGATGTGCAAAGATCCAAACATGCGGGTTCCTCCTTTTCTGCACAAAACACCTGCAGGTCCTCCACCGTACACATGGTGGCACTACGTACTTATTAGAGACCTGCAGCTTGGGTCCCCTCCATCCTGCCTTGAACATGGAGTCCCACCAAGCAGAACAGAGGTAAATACACACACACATATACACACACACCTTGCAGATACTCCAGATTACATTGATAATACCAAAAATATTGGCCCATAGAAATAATACAACACAGCGATAACAGAATGCTATCTGGTTTGATCATGATACCACAACTAAACGCAAGCAGAATATCAACTCTCACAAACAAGAAATAAGAAACTGGGCCTCACATCATTGAAATGACAAAATAAAACAAGACTGGCACCCTCTATCTGACACAAGTGAAACCCAGTAGCTCAAAAAGCTGCCGTCTTGATATGGCTGATGAACATTACAGTGAATTTTCAAGTGTAAAACTAGTGTTGCAGCTTCTCTATGTGAAGCCATGTAAATAGAGCAGTTTTAAGAGGCTTTCAGGGCTGCGTGTGAGCAAATATGATTTCATTAAACAGGATATGAGCTCTTTTCTGATGGCTGTTAATCTAGATTAAGGTTTGTCTGGATATTCACAAATAGATGTTGGAAGAATCAAGCAAATTAAATTCACCCCAGTCATCAAATCTATTCAAACATGGTCAAAATATAGAAGAATTCCTGCTCTTTATTCAAACATTATTATCTCTTTAATTAAATTATTCCCAAATTATTTCCTCTGTTAAAATTGTAATCTATATAAAGGAATACTAATAACTTTAATATATTTGTTTTAAATGGGGAGATTTGCCTGCATGGGATGCACATCAGTCTGTTTTCTTTTTTTGAAAGGCACTGGTAGATTTACATTTGTTTAATTATGGAAGCTTGCGATCGTCTCTATCTGAACTGGGAGTGTGGAAAAAGAATTGTAGGGCCTCAATTAAATCTGATGTTAATTAAATCTGATCTTGTTTTGTATATTAATCAAGCGGCAATTTTAATCTAGTGAATACACAGACTGTAATAAGAAATGTGGATATAGAGGGAGAGCAAGAATTATTTTTAATTTCATGCTTGTGATGAATGTTTTTTTAAAATATTTTATTTAGCTGACTTGCATTAGTTCCTAATCTCCCCCCCCTCTCCTCCCACAAGCCTCTCTTTATGCAATCTGAGCATCAGATTCATCCAGTGCTAAATGTCTGCACACATATAAAGAGAATGTGAAACAGCTTGCATAATTTGGCCTACACTCAATGAGGTGTCTTAATAACTTCTGGTGAGTTATTATGTGAAGAACTCTTCTGTGGAAAGGCTTTTTTAAAAATAGTATTGATGTATGAAGGCTAATATTTAATTTATTTCCCCCAAAGAGTGCAAAGAAAGGAGGCTTATTTGTGTGAAGTGTTCAGATTTTGTACTTTTTACAGTTAAATGTTGAATTTATCCTTCACCTAATCTGAATTTCTGTTTGTGCGTCTACCTATGAGTGTGTGCTCACAGAGTGCGCGCGTGTGTGTGTCGGAGTGTTAATTATGTTTACATCAGCATTAAACTGCACCCTTATCAGATGTACTATTCCTTTTCAGAGGCAGGTTCTTGGTAGAGTGACACCAGAGATAAGTGGGAAAATTTACTCTGTGGTCAGCAACTCTTTTCACAGATACACACACTTTATTTCCTCTGGTTATTTTAAGCAAATGTTCCTCCTGAATGCAGAGATAGGGAGGGAAACACAACCTCTATCCAAACCACATTAGGCTAATTAACAAACTCATTTAAAGCCGGAGAAATATTGATTGCCATACATTTGGAGACGTAGAGGATGGAGGTGGCGGCGGTGAGGGGGAGGAGAAGGAAGTCAGGGGAAATAAATAAATAAGAGTCTGGCAGGTGTATGTAAATTGTTTGTTGGCAATGGAGAAATTTAAATTACAGTTCAATCAGAGAGGAGGAGAGAGGGGGAAGAGAGTGGTGAGCACCCTGTGATTTCCCGTCTCCACGCTTAGTTGATATTTCACTGGGTGAGGATTGAGCGCTACGGGTGCATTTCACACCCTGAATGAGAAAGGCAATCTCGCTCAGCCGACTAGAACAATAATTAGAATGGAGATTAAATAAAAATAATTAGAAAAAGTTCATCTAGTTTTGATGTATTAATTATTCCGCCCCTGCTTTATTCCAAGTCTAATTATCTGCTTCAGTGAAAATGCCAAGATTTTCTGTGAGTCATAAAAAATTACATTCATGTAATTATGTCAGCAATTTGGGGGGAAGTCAGCTAAGCAGAGCGTCAGCTCTCTACTCCCCCCCAGTTTAAAGTAAGTAACTTCTAACTACTTATAACTTATAAGTTAATACAGTCCCTTTCAAGCCAGGGGTATAAATAATAGAATGCAATGGGAGATTATTTACTCTTTAAATGAGGAGCTGCTCTCTCTCTGCTCTCCCAGCTCCCGACACTTCCCGCCTTCACACTCACATGCTCTGCACACCACAATGAAAACAAGACGAGTTTTTATCCATTCTTGGTCAGTAGATAATAATTTGCATATAAATGGAAATATTTATTGTGACAAAAAATAAGGAAAGGGAGATGTAGGAAGTAATATGCTCATTTTTCAAAAACTCATGGGGCCCAACTGTGATATCTGTATTTTAGGAGTCAAGCAGTTTAAAAAATAAGACGAACTGAATCTGAAAAAAAGAGAGAAAGAATAAATAAATAAATAGCAGGAGAAGAAAGGGAGAGGGGAGCCAAGGGAACCTTTTAAGATGTTTACTACACAAATGGAGTCTCCAGAGAAGACAGCGTCCTGATGAAATATGAGAGATAGCTGTCGACATTCTGTACTTTTCTTCTGGCTGTGTAGATGGAGGCAGGCAGGCTGGAGGACTAAGCTGTAATGACTTCCCTTCCTCTACCTGACTCACCGGGGGAAACCAATAAAGTTACAAAAATAAACTTTACAGATGTGGAAAATGTATTACCAAGATAGGAAATAGGTGACTACACTTGAAAAGAAATCGAATATTGAAGGTGCCCCCCAAAAAAGGGAGGGGGGAAAAAAAGTAAGAACCTCTAAAAAAAAAAGAAAAAAATGCAAATGTAAACACACTTTACATTTATTTTATTCAAACTGTAAAGTGATACATAAAAGTGTGAATATCTTTAACATTTTTTGATAAGTCACACAAGGTGGCATGGAAATGCAAACCTTGGCTTACATGGTAATCAGTCAGACCAGGCACTTTGAAATGCAGAAAATACAGGGCTGCATGAAAATACATGGTGCAAACACGTTAAATGGGCTCTCATTGAAGTCAGGTTTGTTAGTTTTGTGTCTGCGCTTTGGAAAGTTAAATTACCATTCATAAGCACCTTTTAAAATGGGTGAACTACGAAGCATTACGACATGAAAGTGCAGACTTTCTATTGCATTTTTCTTTATCAACCATACACTTTGGATTCATTAAATTATAACCAGTATGGTGCAATAGCTGTGTACACTGCTGGTGGGACGTCTATGTGGAACGAATATGCATTCAGATAAAATGTATGTAACCGTATGTACACAGTGCAGATGTGATTGTGGGTGTGGGATGCATGTTAGCCTAAACTGATTGAAATCGATAGGAAACAGGAAGAGGTGTAGAGTATTACATAGTCGGTCGTTCTGGTACAGCAGAGATGTTAGCGTGCTTGCGCCGCATGTAATGGCTTCACATGAGCATACATACATATGAAGCCCCACAGCAGCGAGCTCTGAGCAGATAAGGGCTAAATCTCTTTGACTTTCTATTTCCTTTTCAGAAAACCAGCCGAGACTCCAGCTGTCGGGGTTCCTATTCCCGTTGTCGCTATATTGTTTCGATTTTCTTCATTTAGACGTTTGTTCCAAGTTTCTGAGGGTGATTTTTACAGTCAAACAGCAGGTCATTTAGATCAAATTCACAAGTGAATGAAAAAAGGTTCTGAAGGAAGAAGCCAACATTCTGGAAATTACAAAAATGTACTTTTCCTCCCCCAGAATCTTACTCATATCTTCTCTCTGAAACAGCACCTAGACAATCAAGGGACATGAAACAGTGAGATGCCTACTATTGCAACTCTTTGTTACTTTAGTAGTGGGGTAATATTGTTTGGCTTTGAATAAAGAATTAACTTTTAATTTGCTTTTTTTAAAGGCTTTTGTTTTTGTGTAGCCGCAGTCATGAAGTAACCTGCATCATTTGACATCCGGCAGCACTGACAGGTTGGTATCTCATATTTATCTCATAAGACCAATATCGCCCCGGTTATATGTGCAAACTGATATCCTTGCGCAATCCACCTGTACATTTACATTTTGATAAAATGTTTGAATCTGACATGTCATAAGCATTTGTACAACAGAACCATGGGTTCCACAGAAATATTTTCTCATCCTGTGTAGATTTGTACATTCTCATTTGGTTTCTTTCTTTCGACCCTCTATCTGTCTTTTGCATCTGCTGAGGAGACACCATGTAGGAGTGGTGATTATCAGGCTCTGATCAATGCAAAATGCAAGCAGGAAACATACTGATTAGAATATGAACAGACCGCAGAGAGAGGAAAATATGGCCACATACACACGCGCACACACACACACACACACACACACACACACACACACACAAGCAGGCCAAGCCACTAAGTTTTGCGAGATATTTGTCTTTTTCTTTGCAAATATAATTCTTATTGAATTTCACAGTATGACCACATGCGTGAGAATTTGCTTTTAATATGTAAACAAGCAAGAGTGTTATTCCCCTCTTCAATCAAGCCTGAGTCAATAGGAAGGCAGACACTCACACAAAAAACGTAATTTACAAGCATGTACATTTCTAAAAGCTCACAACTTCTGATACTTGGAGTTGGTCCTTTTGCTTTGAGGAGCAGTGGAGTGCAGACAGGTCTCCCCTTCACTGTGAAATAGCTGTAACGTTGGTTAGGTTTTTAAAGAAGTCCAGGAGCTTAACTGCACTTCTACCACCATTGTTAGAGTTCCAAACATTGACTTTAGGCTGGATACATGATGCCAGACTGACTGAGCTCTGAAACGATGGGTACAATTTTTTTTCTTCTTTGGAACATGTGCTTGATGACACACTGTAACTGTAAGACACTTGGTATCGGGGTTTGTTTCGGTACCTATTCATGGACCACTTTTAGTCATTTATTATTAATTATACTTTCCACCATGTGCAGTTGCTATTTGTAGTAAATACACATGCCATTCAGTGACTTGTTTGTATTGGTGTTTTCCATTTCTTATTTTCATATTGTTTCTAGTTCATGTATTTGTCCTTGGCTGTACTTGTATATTAATGAATGACAATAAACTTGAACATTTATTTAGGCAATATGCTAGTGTTGAAACAATTGGTTAATCAGCAACAAATGTTATAGTCTCTAAATCTTTTTAAGTCATTTAAACAATTGCTGGTTTCAGGTACTCAACTCATTTGATTTGCTCACTTTCTCTGTTTGATATTATTGAGTGTCTGAAGCTGCTCTCTTGGATTCTTTTGGAGGGCATTTTTATAGACATTTTGTCGAATAAAGGAAACAATATACTATAATACAATCAATAGATTGGCTATGTATGTCCTGCAACATATGAACCTGGGGAAACCTACTTCATACATTTAAATTGGGGGACAAGAGAGAGAGTTTGAGGAACTCACACCTGATGACAACACATTTGAAAAAGATATTTAGGGCACACACCCTTTTAGTTTTTAAGGTTAGTGAGGATAAAATGCATTTAGAATACAGAAACTCCCTTGACAACCAATAACATTTGGATAAATGTATTTTAAAATTTGGTTTAGGTGAAAACACACTTGACCACCAACTAGAAATTGGGGCGCACACACTCAACCTCTAGTTTAGTTTTGGGTTAGGTAGGTCATCCACTAATGAAAGGGTTTGGCGGTTTGTTAACTTGCTTCCACTGAATTGTAATTGAGAGGCAAATGGTAAAGCATTTTGAATAAATAACCAATAAAATGCAGCCATTTACCAATTGCCATTTAAATTCACTGTAGGACTTTTGAGACAAAATAAATTCTGAAAATTATTCTTGCACTAATATAACACTAAGACCAAGACAAACATAGAGATGGTTGTTTAATGAGTTTTTACTTCGACAGGCAACAGTCCTCTGAGGTAGCTTTGGCTTCCTTGTGGGAATGTCAAAATGTGTACGCAGGTGTTTGTGCAAATATGCGTGCGTATGTATATGTTAGCTATTAACCGCATTAAGATGCAGATTAAAGGAGAGAACGGTACAAGCCCTGGTCAGTAAGTTGTGTTGACTTACCTGCGGCCTCCAGCAGGCTGCCTAAAATTGTGTTGCAGGGCCAGAAAAAACATGTGCTTTAATATGAGATAATATTAATATAGAAATGTACAGAAAATGTATATAAGGTTAGACTCACTGAAAGGAAGCTGTGTTTGTCTTTGTTCAGTGATGATCTTTGAAAATGTATGAATGCACAGATGTTCCCCTATTATTGGAGAAGTATGTTTGAGTCTAAAAATGTTAACATAAATATTGGTGAAAGTGAGTGTCATCACTGCATAAATTTGGAGTGATAATGGGTTTCAAATGATTTTATTCTAAGAACAATAGGCCTCAAAAATAAGTAGCACTAAATCAGTGAGCACAGGGTTAGTTAGTTAGGGTGAGTTAGTTGATGTTTTAAGAAAGCCTTTTATGATATACTTGTTGCTGACTGCTGACTACCACTCTGTGTAACTTTGTATTATGTGCCCTGTTGTTCACTGGTGTTTTATCATTATTTGGATGTTTTGGTTGTGACCTGCCAAGGGATTATAGATGAAAAATAGCTTTACGCTAACTCTGGTACAATTCAACAAATGGTAACATGTATGTGTAATCTTGTACATGGTCCCTTTCCAAATAAAATTAATAAGTAAATGATGTAAGTACAAGTACAAAAAGACAAAAATGAAACTACGTCTTTTCCACAGCTTTACTTCCCTGCCCTTGCCAAGAAACATGGCTATTATTTTCTCAAAAATATCCATTAACAACAATCAGCGACCCCATAAATTTCCAGATGAGCAGCCAACAAAAACACAACGCAATCAATCCAATTTCTTTCCCTAAAAATTACTGCTACAAATTACTGCCAGCCATTATTAGTAGGGCTGCCACTTTGACTGCTACAAACCAGAATACAAAGATCATATCTGAAAGTCAACTTCCTGTTGTCGGACCGGGCATACTGTTTTCTGTTGTTGTTGTTGTTGTAGCGTAGCAATCTTTTTGTATATCTGGATTAGGGGGCACATAAAACCTAAATGTGCCTCCACCAGAGCGTTTATGACAGATTTCTGACTTGAGAAAGAGTCATAATAATGAGGAGTATTTGCTTTAGATTGCTATTTAAGGCCAGTTGTCTTTGGCTAACAGAAGGCGCCAAGTGGGGGGATCGAAAAGACGGCCTATCAATTACTGACCTCAGTGGTCAACCTCCTGACTCATTTGGACTCCCATTTTCTATACAACACACACACACACACAGCCACAGGTTAAGTCTGGGGTTTTGGAAGGATCCCAGGGTGAACATTAATTTCTTAATGCATTTTGGATCCCATGGGGGCTGTCCTCAAGAGTAGGCCACATGGGACCACTCTGCCAACTCTCATAATAGGGTTAGTGACTGTGTAGTATGTGATGCAAGTCTGCGTGTGTGTGCTGATGACTCCACATCTTTGCAGTTAAAATTTTAAAGACAAGAGAACTCTTTAATCATTTTATTTCTCTTGATTTTCTTCTTCCAATTGTTCCCTTTTTCCCCATTCTGATAGTGGCACATGTGCATGTACGTTGTATGTGTATGTGGGGTGGTTAACGTCAATGCCATGCAAAGGAAAATAAAGCCGTCATTAATTAGCAAGGTTGAGTTCCTCCTCTTGGAGGTTTGTTATTGCTATGTCTGAAGCGGGAAGGAGGCAGACGGCTAACTGATCGACAGGCTCTCTGGGATTCGGTAATGATAATCAATATTGACACATGTTTTCTGCCCTCACCATAACTCATAAACATCACTACGCAGGCAGCAGCACGACGGCTGGATATGTGTACGCCTGCGGCATACAAACAAAAACAACCAGCATGTTCAAATTTAGACTGGAGATAAAATGGAAAATGTCTGCTCAGGCAAGCTTTTGACCTCTGCAGGTTTCAGACAGATGATTCTGGAGACTGATAATTTTGGATTAAAACTACAGATAGAAGTTTGTTTTTAACCAACCATATCAAAAATGAAACTACTATATCAAAAATTCCAGTGAATTCAGTGAGTTTTCATTATCAGGATGGCTGACTGTGTGGAAGACATTATGCATAACTTTCCTATGAAATCACAAAACTCTTGAGCTCATATGACAATTTTGAAATGCTCAACCAACATTTGTGGGTGAAAGTAAGACATAAGTAATAAAAAGTGATGGAATATTTATAATATATATTTGACAGTTGATCAATCCAATCAACAGATTAAAAAGTTTAAAAAGTGTATTATAACAAGTTTTAGTCTAAGATTTGCTCTAAATTAGAGCTAGGCGATAAACCTGCTAGCCCGATATATTGGTCAATATTTTCATATAAATATCTTGGTCACAAGTCTAAAGTAAAGTATTAAAACAAATTTAAGGGAATATAATAACAGTGTATGTTGGGTGTTTATGTGTACAAATTACTATATTTTGTGATCAGGCAGGCTTTAGTCTTAGAGAGGTGGTATTATGGTTTTTGGCTTTTCCCCTCTCCTTTGAGTTATCTTTTTTTGTGCATGTACTAGGTTTGCAAAGTGAAAAAGCCCAAAGTCCAGCCCAAAAGGAGTTCCCATCTCCCAACACTGCTCTGAACCGCTTGAAAACAGCTTGTTTGTAGTCCAGCCTTTACTTCCCTTTCTTGTGACGTCACAATGAAAATGCTCGCTGAGCGGCTAGTCTGACACGCCCTCAAAAACACTGGTGGAAAAACACTGAGCTGTATCACACAGCTCTCCTCTCTGTTCCAAACACTAGCTACCCTCCAGGCAGTCAGTGGACATAAAGTTGTTACTGTGATGTAGAGACAGAGCTCAGTTAAAACTTTATGGTTGAAAGATACTTTTGTTACAGATTAATAACTCACCGCTCTGAAACTCTTGCTCCAGTCCATGTTGCCAAGCTGGTTGGCAACATGTAGCCTACAGCTGAATGGAAGTTGTTTACGGTCTTTTCGCTGACCTGCCCTTCTCTGCTTCTGATTGGCTAGTAGTCCTTAACTAGGAACTGCGCATTTGCAACTCCCAACAAAGATGATTTAGAGACAAGATGTATCACTCCATATCTAAAACGAAGCCTTCAACACAGGGTGAAAAGAGGAGCTGCAGCAAAGTGTGTATAAAAGCCCAACCAGGGACAGGAGTTGAAAATTAGCATTAGCTATAAACTTTATATGCAGCACTTCAGTGACAAGCTTTGTTTTGACACTGTTTGTTTGCATTGTCCCTGTCAAATAAATAAATAAATTAAATAAAAACCAAAGTGCAGTATGACAAAAATATGGTGTTTTTTGAAAATTAAACCATGTAAACCTGATCTGTTCCAACCCCTAAATAGGATTTTGAACCTGAAAATGAGCATAATGCCACCTCTTTAATGATTTAAAATTGATACAATTATTAATTCAAATGTAAAGGTAGATCAGCAGAACAAAACTGACAGCTTTTGTCCCTAACTACTTGTCTCAGCTTTTTCAAAACCTCCATATATGTAGGAGGGTCAACAACACATGGCAGCCACTTTGGAAGAAGAAGGTCAGGGTCTTGGTGGCACAAGAGAGCTATGATGAAAAAGAGCATTTGGGTCACTGGGCAATTACCAACACTCTCCATCACAATAAATGGACCCGCACATACTTCCCCCTCAATTAATGCATTAGAGGGGTCAGAGGTTATGTAAGCACCATCCTTTCTGCCAGAACTGGGTGGAGCATCATAATCCAGGAAGTGTAGTGCTCCAACCTGATTGGTTGTGTGTGAATGTTTAGCTTATATGTCAAAAGAGAGCTACAGGGGGGCAAGGAAAGTGCTGTGCTGGGTGAGTTTTGTTGGCTGTAGTGCTGTCTTATTGAAAGCCCTATATGAAAAGGCTGCAGCTTGGCCCACTTAGACAAACATTAAAAGCTTCTTTAGTATTTGTATAGTATAATATAAAACCTTATTTTTCATGATAAATCACTCAAACTTTACTGTGACCAAATTGAAGTGTATGTATATATATATATATCCAGTAATAATCCCACAGGTTTAACAGATTGTAAGTAACTGAAGTTGTGTTTGGATAGAGGCCCATAACAGGAGGAAAGCAACACAAACTCACGTAATGTACCATAAATAGAAGCCCTTACTGTTTATTTATTCAAATAGTGCATGAATGGTGTATTATAATGGCTTTCATCTCTCAGGTAAAGGTGCAACACTCTTCGTCTGTCCCTTTCTCTCCCTCTGTGTTTCTATTAGGGGGGTTTAAAGCGAGAGCGTCAGTCATTGCGCTTCGGGCCAAATTCCACGTTCATGCTGAACACACACAAGCTCACATGCTTCACTAGTTAAAGCTTTCTAGGAAACGTGAGTTGACCTCTCCTTTCCTTGCTACACCACCATGTAAAGAGACAAAGACAATTCAAGCATATTTGTTGCTTGTCATGCAGTTTAACAGTTTTTTTTTTTTTTTTTTTGAAGGACTTGACTTATGGCCTAATTTGGTGAAGTCAAGTAAAAATCTATTGATATAGTACTGTTAATTTACATGTGTAGTAAAAAAATGTGCTATTGGTGTTTGATTAGTTAATTAATTAATCTGTTGAACTCTAGAGGCCGTCAGTGGATCATTTAAGATTATAGACAGTTTTTATATTTTACAGGAAGCACATCGAACCCCGCAAAACCCCAAATGTTACATTAAAATATACTGGCTAAAAGTAAATAAGTAGGTTGGGAAGGCCTTTATTGTGACTCATGTATAGCTGGTTCCAGAGATATTCCACTCACAAAGGCTGAAATGACTCGTTCATTGATAACCTATACCCTACATGATAAACACTTAATAGTTTACTCTGTAGTGAGCAAATTAGGATTCCAGACTGCTATGAATCATCATCCTTTGCGCAATTACTTAAAGGTGATGTATTACATAACAGCATTTTAAACACCTATCAACAGTGAGGCATTGCGTTATGGAATTTTTAGCAAAAGGTACCATAGGTGCTATGGACCGTGCTATTATGTCCTGAGGGTAATTTCCCTAGACTATTAGAGAAACAGACCATCTCTTATAATGGCTGCAACTGCTAAGGTACGTCTGGATCAATTGAATTATAAACCTTCTTCTCACCACCTATCACCAGACACTATAAAAAGACATTCATTTTTTTTTTTTTGACTGCAACATGATATTTACACATTGCAGCCTTTCTCGCTGCCATATGTGGCCACCAGTGTGTAAAGTGCCGTTAACTTGATAGCTGCAATAGTTAATGCTGGACAGGGCTCTTGTGTGTCCTGAATTTCACATATAACAGTTCTACCTTTCTCATGTGTGCCCCACCAGAGTTGTACCTGCTTCCAAAATGTATCACTATTCTACTCAGGGCATGTAGAAAGATGAAAAGAACTTAAGTTTAGATATTCAAATAGGCTGCTGAATTGTCCTGTGTTCAGTGCAACTTAAACAATATTATCAGCTCTACAAAATCCCATATCAGTCAAATCTTGTTATGCAAACAAAGAATATGTTTGATCAGAAAGCAAAGTTTAGACAGTCCATGACACAAGCTGATACTGCCACTGAAATTGTAAAAAGGAAGCAGGATTGCAGTCCATCACCACCAGTCAATCATTTACCAATAATAGCAGTTAAAACCCTCCCTAAAGCACTCTTTACATTTCCGTATATGAGTGTGTGTGCATGCATGTGTGTTTACGAGGGTAGTTGAGGCCATGTTATGTTAAGTTTTAAGAGACTGGGTGTGTGGAGGGGGGTTGCAGGGACAGAGTCTCAACGACTTTGAAGTCGGGGCAGTTCTCTCTTTGAGGTGGTCTATCCCCCGTTCTCAACAGCGTTAATCATGCGTGAAGAGAACATGCTCGCTCTGTGGTCGACCAGGCATCGCTACTGATGGCTTCCCTCTTTCTCTGTGTGGGATAGAGGGGTTGGGCTCAAGGGGGGTGGCATCTCTGATTAACATGGCCATAGGCTAACACAATAAAGAGAGAGCGCAACAAATAAATCTACGGGGTCAACTCGTTCAACTGTAGCTACAAAGGTAGAAGTGTTCAAGGCAATTGAAATTTACAACAAGGAAGCTTTTTTTTCTTTGCCAGCTAATAGAGTGGGACTCTGCTGTAGGTCACTTCAAGGGATAGTAAAATAATGCAAATAACTACACTGTATGGCCAAAGTATGTGGACACATGTTTTTGTTGGCCTTTGGATAGGGACTGGTTTTCATAGTTTGGGCCCAGCCCCATAGTTCCAGTTAAGGGCAGCCTCCCTTAATTGGAACTTATTTCAAAGGCTGTTTTTTCTTCCCCATTTACACTTATTCTTTTTCATGTATCTAGGGTGGATAGCTATCAAAAATTACACAATTCAAATGAAATCTTATACACTTTAACTTATACTTAAATGTATCTCCATCAACCGCAAATCTTATTGCATCCGTTTTGGTTTGCCTTGGCTGAATGCAGGGTTGAGTTTGATAACTGCCAAAAATGCCAGAAGAAGAATAACTTAGCAATTTAGTTACGACAGTAACTGGTTTGTCTTGGTAGCAAACAACTATCTATAAGCTAACACAAAAACATAGATTACCAACATGGATGCATCCATACCAAGTTCCATACCAGTATCCATAGTTATGTTTTGTTTAGGTGTGGAAGAACCTGACTGGCCAACAAAGTGCTTTGACCTCTATCACTTCCAATCCAAATCGGCAGCCGAATGAGATGTTGAACCGTCACAAGTGAAATTTTTGGGGTGTTTATATTCTTTTGGCTCTGTCGTGTATATATACCAAACAAGGGTAATTCGGCTGGCTGCAGATATTAATAAATGTATTGGGAGAAAGACGGGTCAATAAAGAAATGTAAGAGATTGCAGGACCAGAGGAAGGGATAGCAGAGGGAAAAAGAACCAGAGAGAGGAAATGGGGGTGGAGGGGAGTACTTTTAGCAGAGGGAGGCATAGACAGTTGAGTCATATTTCAGGCCTGATTGGAACTGACAAAGTGTTATTGGAGGACTCAGTCCCCACAGCATTGTTTGCTTTAGAAAGTCAGGGCCAGATTTATTATGACTGAAAAACATTAGAGAGATCGGAAGTAGGGACAGCGCAGGGAGCACTGCATGTCTGTCTGCACACAGGCAAAAGGAACTTTAGAGGGCTCATATGGAGATGTATTAGACCAGATCTGACATTTTATGCCTTTCATAAAAAAGATTTAAAAGTCTTGTGTTGAAAAAGCTAATGCAGTCAAAGTAATGACACAGTATTACCAATATAAACCTGTCAGTGCCCACAGTCTGTAGTTCTCCATGAGTTCACTCATGGAGACAAATGGCTGCCATTTGCCACGTTTAGTGTTACGGTGGTTGGGGTTGAGGGTCTGAGGAGGTCGATAAGCGTATACATCTCATGAGTGTATACTCCTTTTATCTCTTCACAAAGCCTGCAGTCACTCCGTACCACCCAAATCCAGACATGATTGAAGTAGCAACAGTGATCAAATTCTACATTGTCTGTTTAAGAATCTGATCATTTGAGTTTGGCAGCAAAAGCGTCTAGGAAACCAGGCTAATGGAAAGTAGGTTGCAGAATTAAATCCCAGGACTAATTGTGAAAATTGTGACTGCACATGGTATCCAAGCAGGAAAAAAGTGCAGAGCTACTGCTCAGTGTCTTACTTAAGGACACTAATACATGTAGCCAGGAGGACTCTTCTTCATTATTAACTGGAGTCAATGAACCTCGATCAAGGCACTAAAAGGAGAGTTCTAAGGAGGCCACAACTGAGGCCTTTAACTGAATTTGAGTTGAACTAAATGTAATTCATCTTAATTTAAAACTCTGCTTAACTTCAAACTTAAGACACTTGGCTACCAGATCCCGTGTGAAGATACATAACACATAACCACAATGTCCCCCTTTTAATTTATACCTGGAACCTTTATTGCATGCCATGCGTTATCTCTCCCTGCATTTCCTGCCTGTATCTCTATCACTATCAAATCTAAAACCTAAACAAAAAAACCCTGAAACCTCGCTTAACACTTCTCTCAACAAGAAATCCAACTTATAGCAACAAATAAAAATGTAATAGATGATATATATTGGGAGTCTACTTATTACAAGCAGTTAGATCCTTGGTTCTTCTTGTGCACATGTGAAATTGTCCTTGAGCAAGACACTGAACCCCAAATTACAATATGCTATGTAAGTGTAGGTCATTTACCATTCTGTTTATCATTTACATATATGTAAATAAGGTAGGCCCACAACGTCCAGTGGTGGTGATGGGGCAGTGGATAAGACACATGCCTTTGGGGGAGACCAAGGTTCAATTCCCACCGTGACACACATTGTGTCCCTGAGACAGACACTTAACCTCTAGTTGCTCCAGAGGCGTGGGATTTATATAGCAATTGTAGGTCACTTTGGATAAAAGCACCAGCTAAATAAATGTAATGTGAAGACAAAATACCTAATTTTTACAATAGTTATTATCAATATTCCCGTTATTATTGCAGCTTAGCTCTTGAAATTACAAACCCCAGTAAAGCTGCAGTTGTGTTGATGATGTTCTGTATATAAAGACCTGTCAGGAATATGAGGCTGTTGCTGGAAAAGTACATGTTGCTCGCTCAACTTTCCCTGTATAAATAAAGCTTAAAATAAAAAGTTAACACAGGCAGAAAAACAATGGCAGCCAGAGCAGGCCACTCTCATCCTGGCCAGCGCTCACATATGTTTTGATAGTTAATGGACAGTGTGGAGAGGCTAAGCTCACTGTATTTGAGTAACCTCCGCCTGACCCCCTCTCCACCACTCCCCTCCTCGTACACTGGGATAGTGAGCGACAGTGAAAAAGAGGGAGGAGAAAGGGGAAAAGAGGGAGGCGGCGGGGCCATGGCGGTGCATTGGGGTCCTTAATGAATGAAGGCTCTAGCTGGTCGTTGCCTGTGTTGTGTTTGGCTTGGCAGGATGTATCCACACAGTACGGTGGCACAGACAGCCAAAATCAGCTGACTGCTGCGGTGTGTTCATTTGATGCATGAATGCTTATTAGTTTAGTGGTTAAATGAGTTAATAAT
Organism: Micropterus dolomieu; assembly: GCF_021292245.1. Lineage (NCBI taxonomy): Eukaryota > Metazoa > Chordata > Actinopteri > Centrarchiformes > Centrarchidae > Micropterus > Micropterus dolomieu. Next base: position 21,079,073 of record NC_060165.1, on the reverse strand, counting down.
TTGAAAAACTAAAACGTGCAATATTTAAAGACTATTATGCAATATTTTGTTGAATTAAATATAACATTTATAAGTTTTATTTAATGGAATCAAATAAATAAATAGCTGAAACAATTTTTTAGTTGATTGACAGAAAACTAATCAACAACTGTTTTGACAATCAAGTCATATTTGATTGTAACTTCAATATTGTTGGGGTTTGGACATTTGAAGATGTCCTCTTGGAGGATAATTATGGTATTTTTTAACCTGGGCCCTATTTTCACATATTTTGGTGTTGAAATGACCATCCATCCATCCATCCATCCATGTATCCATGCATCCATCGCCAGCGCTTATCTGTACAGGGTCGTGGGGTAGAAATGACTAGTAGGTATATTACATTACATTTAGTCATTTAGCTGACGCTTTTATCCAAAGCAGCTTACAATTGCTGTACATGTCAGAGGTCGCACACCTCTGGAGCAACTAGGGTTTAAGTGGCTTGCTCAGGAACTCAATGTGGGGAATTGAACCTGGGTCTCTCACACCAAAGGCATGTGTCTTATCCACTGCTCCATCACCTCCCCAATTCAGGTATATTCCTGCAACAACTCGCCTTTGACGGACACAATTGCCCTACAAGAATATGTTCATCTACTTCCAAAACATTTTGTACCTACTACTCATTTCTACACTAATATATGTGAAAATAGGACCCAGGTTTAAAAATACCGACATTATCCTTTAATTTATGATAGGCATTTTTCACAATTTACTGAGTTTATAGACTTGACTGTTACAGTTATATAAATAATAGCCAGATTACAGTTATTGATAATGAAACAAAAAATGTTGTTGCTGCCTTTAAATTCATGACATTTAAGAATTATCTTGCAATTCATGCAACATCAGTGACTGGAGAGAGGTTTCTTCTTGGCAAAGCATCATGCAGTCTGCCTAACACATCTAGCAGTGATGGAGTAGTTGTCAGGGAATGGCCGCTTGAGCTGAAAAGCAAAAAACGGAAGAGATAGATAAACTGAAGACTGAAAGATGCAGATAAATACTACCACAGAGTGGAGAGGTTGATTAAAGACACAAAGTATACGGAGATGTGGAGATCAGAGCAGAGAGTAAGTGTGGGAGGGAAAGAGTGAGCTGAAGGGAGAGAAAGGGACATAGGCTGGCAGATGTGAGCAACCTTGGCAGTGGCACAGTGCAAAGCTCTTTTGCAGGAGAGAAATCCAACGGGTCCTGAGCAGGTGGTGAGAGTGCCAATAACTGAGCTGCCTGACAGATGACACAGGGAGAAAATGAGGAAGGCGGTGAGGTGAGGAGAAAGAGAGAAAAGATAGCAGGGTTTCTCAAATTCCTTTAGGTTACAGACCCACAAATAGACCCACACAGACGCCAGTTTGATAAGATTTAGCTTCTTCTCACCAAGTTCATATTTTAGATAATAACCTGGCACCATAATTATTCTTATTTGGATAATATGTCTTAATCTTCAGCCATCAGTCATCAAATCATTATCTGACCCTCTTGTTCATAGACTCCCCCTCTTTGCAGGAAAGGGTTCGATCAAACTGCCACCAGCTCATAACTGCAATTTTTAGTCCTCCAAAAGTAATCTGGTCATATCCGTACGCGCTCCTTTCCTTCCCCCGTGTCCCTCTAAGCAACAGTGAGGGTGGGGTCTGTTTTCTGGAGAAATAAGTTTAAGGTCTGATCCCACATGAGGGTTCCCTGGCTGGGTCACAGGGTCGTGCTGGGGTCGGTGTGGTTGTGCTGATCTGGGAATGATTAGTCTAATACGATTAGCCGTGATATGACACGCTAGCAGAGCCAGGTGTTAGCTAAGGAGCCATAACTGTCGGGGATCGTGCCTGATGCGTTTTTAAGGACAGGAGTAAAAACTGGAGTTTAGGGGGTTACAGAGTCTGTGTTTTCAAACTGGAATCAAGGATATGTCCTGTGCCATACATACAGTACAGACGGCCAGGAGCGCAAGGACCCTCGCTAAGGTTACAAAGATGGCACTAAAGGTTTATCTTTTTTATATTTGGCTCTGAGAGGAGCCAGGAGGAAATTTGACCGGTTTAACCCTTTTGGCAGTGTGACAGAGGGGCAAAAGCAGTCACACCTCCCACCAACCGCCCTTCTGCCATCCGATGGTGCCCCCACCCACTAGTACTTCACCCATCTCTGGGGTCCCTCACGCACAAGGGTCCACCAACACTAGGGGTCCCTCGGGCGCTTCACACACTGCGTACGCCTCCAACAATCTCACAGCAAGCCATCCTACCACTGCCAACTTATGTGACGGAGGCGCAAGATCACTCACAGTGTATACTCAACTGTAGTGATGATAGACCGGCACAGGTGGGTTTAGAAAAGGTATCATCCAGAAAATGTACAACATAGAACAACTTCGTGACAAAAAGCATCCAATATACTGTGGCTTGTTCCTAACCTATTTTCAGTTTTGACCCTTAAATGTGTCCATATCATCCATATCTTAACCATAGTTTATTTGCAATAACCATGATCTTTCCCTAACCTTAATCATTCTATCGTTGCCTTGCAAAGAGGTTGATGAAAACGATCATTTAAAAATTTCAGTATCGTGCTTTATAAGAAAAAATGTAAATGAACGTAATCCACAGTTTGCAGAATTATCCAACATTGATGTGCTTGCCTTGCTTTAGGTTCTGTTTTCTATTTAAGGCTTGAAGACTTGATACTATCAGAAAAAATTTCCCCCCACCCGTCTTCTTTCCTTGTTAATTGTAGCGTGACCCCTCAGAGTTATCTGCTATCCCTTTAAAGGTCCTGACTCTCAGATTGGGTAATACTTTCATTTGTCAGCAGAAAATTTTTTTTATGTTTTTGGTGCTTTAGAGAAAGTTTCTCAAACTGTTCTCTCCAGAACTTTGCTGGTGTGGTTTTCCACAGAATCATAGAGATGCTATACTGTCCTGTGTATACAAATGTAAGAAAGGTGCCGAACTTACCTAGATTAAAAGACATAAGGGCACTTCTGTTTGTTTTTTATATTCAAAGGCACATATGCAATGGTATACATATGCCACGTATGCCATGCATTGGAGGGAGTTGCAGATAGCATCTGAGTGAACTGTCTTAATAATTTCACAATTTAGAATCTGTTCTGAGTCACTAACAGCCCTTAATTTTCTTTAGGGATGTTATAGATCTGAAATGGGATGAAGACAAGCGGTAAAAGGTTTTTGTGGTTTAACAAAACAAAGGAAAACATAAAAAACTCACCAAAAACTAAAGTTGAGAAATATGGTGAGAGAGAGGCAGAGATGGGGAGCAGATGAGGACTGATTGTTTGATCTTTGACCTGGGCGTGGATCCAGGCTGGCCCAGACGGGCAAACAGACACTGTTGGTTCTGGCCTAGGACACCAGCTGTGATATATGTTTTCCTGGAACCAGAGAGAAGGAAATCGGGGCTTTTAAAATATATTAGATATCATTTATTTTTAATAAATGGGAGTTTGGAGTGTCTGCACGAACTGCATTCAAAAAAATTGCTGGTGGACGCTGCACTTATAAAGATATAAGTTAAGTCAATAACAGCTGGGAACTGCTGTTTCAAATCCAATTTTTTCTTTTAACGCCTGATCTTATATGATTACTGTGGGAGGGTGTGTGGGTGTGTGTGTGGAAGGGTAACAGTAAAGCACAGTACTGAACTCCATATCGGTCAGGTGGTGCAGGTGTTGTATCTGTGTCCGTCTGTCCTCTCCAGGCATCAGCACATAAAGAATTGAGCTTTGTGCCACACACACTCATGTTACCTCAACTTTACCCCTAAGAAAGCAGCCAGAATGAGGGATATGGGTTTTTTACCTGTAAAGGACTGTGGGAATGACGCAGAAGAGTTGTGGGTCAGCACCCGGTCACACTTCCCTCTGGAGTTTCCACTGACTGTAAAGGTCACTTGTTAAGTTTCCATCTAAATCTTCCTCAAGTTTTCACTCAATCACGCAATCAGTGGTTCTTTCCACAAATATTAACACTAGTAAGGATAGGCAAAGATTAGTGACAAGATTACTTAATTAATCAAGCACCAGTAACAATGATGGATCATGGGATTTTGTTGCTGCTTACCTGATGTTCTCTGTGCTATTTTTAAATCTTTGTTCGTTTTTAATGAGCTACTATCCCTGGCCAGACTTGTACCAAAAATGGCGCTATTACGCAATAGGTTATTTGTTCAAGAGCACCAGTTTAACAATTGCGCCTGCTCTTTTTATTCTTAATTTTTGTGCTTTCTACTGGAGGAAAGGCTCTAGGCATCACAGTTAGTGGCTGCAATACACAGGTGCTCTGTCTACACTAGAATAACCAGAGATAAATAATTTAATGTCATTGTCTGTTTGGTGCAAATTGGTGATAGGTTTTTCAATTTCGCAATTCACACTGCAACTTCTTAGATACAAGCAAGAGGAAATATGTTATTTTTTTTACTGTATTATGGCTCTTTTTATAAAGTTTCATTGGTGGATTGAAATGTACTAAATCTTAATGACAAGCTGTCTTCTTCTGTTAGCTCAATAAAGACCACAACATGGAAAACTGGACCACTGATCTTTGATTTTTCTTTGTTACTTTTGTTACTATATCAGTATCCAGTCTAATATTGGACTTTAGGTGAAAATCTATTTTTCCATCTAATATAATCCACTTGTAAGACTAGTGAAACTGGATTAACACTGATTGAATCTGGACTACTGAGTGGGCCATGGGGTTCAGATGAAAATGCCTATCACGTCAGGGGGGGCAGCGGGTGTAGGTTAGACTAAGCATATTAAAATGTAGGGAAATGATCAAGCTGCCATGTATCTGCTCAGAATTCAGAGACAGCTTAAAAGTTACTACTATAGAATGCCCACCCAAAGTCAAATAATCAATAAAAAACACAGAATGGATTTCCAGGAAACCCTCTCACATGAATCCTGTAATACAGGATTTTTATCTGTTCACAGAAATTGTAGTGCTTTATAATATGCACATCATGAAAACACTACATGAAATACCCTTAACTGAGGAAACTTAAAAACTACTAACACCTCCAAAGCAACAGATCAGTAGTAGACTCTACATTTCTTATGTGATCCAATCCAATGAATGCTGTGACGGTTCCACAAAGTCCCTCCTGTTAGAACACCTGGCTCTTTAAGGGGGCTCCTTAAGGACCTCGAGGTCCAGGGGCCGAACCTGGAGCTTCCTTAGCCCGAGCCCCGGGGCCACCCTGCCTTTTGTCACCAGGACGGTTGCACTGCTCGGATTCCTCGCTCCCATTCCCAGCTCCGTAAGAGAATACCCCAACTACATGGGGTCCAAGGAGTGGTCATGACATCAAGTGCATGTGAATGCATGCATTTGTGTGTGTGTGTGTGTGTTTCTGTGTGTGTTTGTTGATCTGTGTTCCTAATTGAGTGACAAGGTGGATGTCCATGTGCCGCAGCTGACTGGAGCTGAATAGTGCACCTGCATCATTGTAAGATGTGCAGCCCTGACCCCTCACCCCTGACTTTTGGCCTGTAACTGTAAACCTTGAAGTACTGAAATACAGCATGAATGTACTCCCAACTTAGAGACTCATTGTGTGTACTCATGTTTGAATTTGCATTGTATTCATAACAGTGTGTGCACGATGTGTTCTAGGTGTGTGGTTGGTCATCTGTGGAATCTGTTTACCTTGAAACTTCAAGGTAGCACCTGTTGATTAAAAACACATAATTTCCTATGTGAGTGAACAATAGTCCCAAGTCCAGGGTTCCAACAATGGTCCCAGGAAGTCTACAAAAGCCTGTTTGGCAGCTTCGAACATGTGAAGCCAGCTGTGAAGGACATTAGGCGGTGACGCCAAGACTGCTAAGAATTAAACTGTACAGTGTGTTTTGAGATGAGAAGTCCGAGGCAAATTCCCTGCATGGCCCCAGCTGTCTCTTTAAGAGCTGGGTTATTACTGGCTTTATTGTTATTACTGCCTGTTTTTAAAGGGGCAGGCGAGCCAGGGGAGTAATCCGCCCGTCAGCACTCACATTAATGGCCTAATTGGTCTCTTCTCTCCCAGTCAAAACGCAGGCCTCAGCCTCACGGAAATGCTAAGCCCTCAGAGCCCCTCGCGCTTAAATACCCGAGAAATGCATGATGTCTCTGCAAAGTGGAGCCGTCAATATCCTTCTCTCTCTCATTCACATTGTTGTCATTCCTGTTTTTTTTCTCTTTTCTGTTTCCCTCCATCATGCTGGGAGTCATTTGTGGCACCAACTCGTAGGGAACTTCAGTGGGTTTAACCTCTAGGCTTAAAGTGGGTAATGTGTTGTCAACCAAAAGGCTAATATTTAGACATGACATGATAATCAGCATCACATGCAATAAAGAATGGCTCAGTGGGGACTTGTCTTTTACTCAGAGGAATTTTCTTACTTATTTTTTAAATAAATATTTGAATGATTTGTTGCGGGATGTTCAGCACAAGATGATATCTTCAAATTGGGTTTTGGACTGTTGCAAATATATTCAGTCAGCACTAAATCTGCTCTGGTAACCTGATAGTTTCACCATTGTTAAAGCTGGAGTGGGTAACGTTGAACTAGCAAGAGACAGCTAGATTTTGAGTATCCAACTGGAAAAAAAACTCACCCTCTCCCTCCAAAGCAACTCCCCAAAACACATTTTCATGCACAATGAGTGCACAGGCGGAGAAGGTAGACATGCAGGTTGGCAAGCCAGTCATTTCAATCAGACCTAATGAAATGATTGTCCGTGCTTAATACAGCTCTGCGACAGCCACAGATACTGGATTTTAATTATTTTTTTATTTCAGAGTATTTCATTCATTGATTGCTGTCAGAGTGTAAAGATAATTTCATCAAATGTAACAAAAAAGACCCCAGATTTAAGATTGGCAGCCCCTGACGCCAACTTTGTGTCCGCACTATTCTATTGTATGGAAGATTATTGAGATTTTTTTGTGTATATTTTGCACACATTTGCGTTTATAGCAAATGTACTCTCTTTAATATCATTATGTTTTCTACATCAGCACTACCTGTCCGATTTAAATTACAGGGCTATAATAGCAAAGAGCATCTTATCACTGCTAATTAGGATGTTTTAGATTCAATCCATTGGCACAAATTACATTCTAGTGTCTGGTAGGGATGCTGGCAGAGAGTATTTTCTCCCCACAGGTAATAACAAAACTTCTGTGCTGAATCCAGATTGCTTTCTAAAACTAGTGGGTGGGAATCCAGACAAAACTGGACTCATCATTGTTGGATCTCTTGCCTCTCTTGTCTCTATGGTATCCGTTGGTATAATCACATCACACACCAGCCTGGTTAAAGTCTGTCGTGTGCAGTTTACTGATGTTACTTCACATGATTTCTGGGTATTGAAGTTCACGTCTTTCATTTGGTTCCTTACTGCCATTTCAAGCCAGCAGTGTTGCAGCTTTAAATCCTCCAATACAGCTTCACTCCTGCAATGCTGGCAGTTGAGCATTTTGAGGTGTTAATGCCTTGCTTGAGGGCACTATAGCAGGAGGCTATTCATGGGGGAGTCCCTGGGTGACATCAGACCTTCCACTTCAGCTCTCAGACTCAGTCTCCCTTTTCAATTTTAGCTAAAATATCCAAACTTGCCTCAAGCTTCCCTGTCTGTCCATGCAGGAGAAAGTTTCCCCTTGATGGATGATGCAACAGAATTTATAGTTGATGCAGGTCCCTTGCAGTGCAAATCTCCATTTTTTTTAACATATCTGTGCACTGTCACCCTCCATTTCAGACACCAACTAAAACACTACTTTTAGCTTGTTAGCACCAGCTATTAGTTCTTCAAATGATCTTCTACATTTTTGTTCCAAGCACAACCAAAACATTTTACCACATCCCTGTATTGGCACTCTCAGACTTTATCCATCATAATCTAATTGTTTAGATGGCAGGCAACATTTCTAAATGTTCTAAGTGTCAATCCCGGGAGCTTTCCATCGCCTTGTGTTCCCCCGCGTGTGCCAGAGAGGTCAGCCACAGTGTGAATGCAGCTATCTGCAGACTGGAGGTTAGCCAGCTAAATGAAGAGATTAGTACAATGTGAACCGCCACAGGTGGATGCAGTTATTCGATCATTTCCTAAACTTAATTAAATCAGCAACAGTGAGAACGAGGATGAAGAGGCGGGAGCGATTGACGCCTATCAATGTGGCCATCGACATAACCGGCTACTCAGTAGTTTAATTTTCAATTTAGCCCCTTTTCCTGGTCCCCTTTAGGCAACTGAGAAAGTAACACACACACACACATACAGTATATACTGGTGCTCCCTTGCCAGATCAACCAGGATGGGAGGCTAGGGGTTCAAGGTTGGAGGTTGGGGAGGTGAAGCAGTAGAGCTCAGTTGGCAGTTTTGTAGGTTTGTGTGTGTGTGTGTGTGTGTGTGTGTGTGTGTGTGTTAGGGGGTGGGGTTATGGGAGAGCTCATGTGTTAGTGTAACTGAAGCTGTCATCCACCCCCAGGGTCACCTCCCCAAAGCACGCCGGCTGTCTCTTTTAATAGACTAAACACATATGTCTCTCTATACCAATACATGAGGAGAGAGAGGAGGAGGGGCGTAGGAGTGGAGGATGTGGACTGACTTCATAATTGGCCTGTCACAATTTTCTAATGGTAAATGGAAATTGACAAAAACATGAGACGTTGCCACTTGGCCACGTCACCCTGTGCTTTGATTAGAAGAAGCTGCAGCCGCTTTCTGTCACTTGTCACTGAATGCATCAGAAACAACAAGCAGTTAATGACTGAAACCAAGAAAACGAGCTTGCAGTTTTTTGGTTAACACTTTCTGTGGCTAGCACTATATATAGTGCACAAAGGGAAAACTTTTGCACTTTATTATTTTTTTAATGACACCGGTATGGTGGCTGATGCAACATGTCTGTCTGTAACTGTTTTATAAAGATAAGCATTCTCTATATGTTAATGACTAGTTAGTTATTTAGTTGCAGTTAACTAGTTAACTAGTTGCAGTTTTCCAAATGATGCAAATGTGTTAACTTTGGAGCTGCTTGATCTGTAGTTTATCAATTAAATCTAAAGAGATGTGTTTAAGAAACTTCTCCTTGTTTGTGTCTGTATCGGTGGCACTGTACAAGTAGACTGTTCATGAACTGTTATACCATACAATGGTGAAGAATCTAGTGAGTGAAAGAGGAGAAAAAATGAACGTAGGCTGGCACTGATGTAAGAACGGAGGTGGTTTGAGGAAGTGAGTAAAAAACAGTGTTCGTGGAAAGCAATTTAGTAGTGTGACTTAAACGCTGTTATGCATTGTATACATATAGCCATTTGTCAGTAACAGTCCACATTCAAAACACTGTTGTATAGTTACTTATATGGAGGCCTTTATTTCTGAACACCTCATGTCTGCAGGCTACAAGGAAAACTGAACAATCAGTCGTTAAAGGCAGGCGCGTGAAAATATTTTGGGTGGTGTAATGAATAGTGTAACTGATGTAGGTCAGTGTGGCACTAGACTGTTTTGTTTTCAAATGTACCCCCGTAGGTCTTAGTCAGACCTTAGTCATTCCAGTGCTTTTAGTGAAATGTCAGGTAAGGTAAGCTAAAATCAAAAGGTTTAGTCATTAAGACGTGCACAAGACTTTCTCACTAAATCTTTTCTCCATTATCTACAGTAGCTGTGGTCACTATGAATTCATGTTGGTTAGAAAAGAATTTGTGATAAATTTCCCCCACCACTCCTGCACCATAAATAACGTTTCAGTTGATGATGTATATGCTCATCATCTACCTGAGCATCTTTTTGTCAGTATATGGCTAAAGACACTGCTTCAGTATGTGACTCATTTGGTGAATTTAAGCTGACCGCAACTTCCGCTTCCTTGTGAGGGCATAAAGATTTCAACTTTGAGTATTTGATACTAAAAGAATTCATTTTCACTGTGATATCACTTTAGGTAATTAGCCAAGTAGCTAGGCTAACTAGCCAGTTAATTACTTCTGTAAGCTAGTGGTATTTACAGATGACACGGTACATGTTTGCATTTGGTTGTTTTTGATTGTTTTGATTTTTAGAACACACACATTTGATGCATAAATATCATTGTTCACCTGTTATAACAATGAGGTATAATATCGACAAGCCTCATGCTGAACAGTACCTTCTTTAACGTCACGGACTAACTATATTCTCATAGTCAGAAAAGGAGGTTGTGGTAGAGGGGTGGGGGGTGGATGTGCACCAGAAGGGGTCCAGAAGTGAGTCAGAGAGCCTCCATACTTCACCCCACCTCCCTCCCCTTCAGACAGGCAAACAGACTCTTCAGAGAGCGGCTGCCTGGCTGTGCTGTTGAACTTGGCCTTGCCGTCACTCCGTGGTAACCCTATACCCAGCACAGAGGGGCCTGACAGACCTGGGGACGAGGGGGGCTGGGAGGGCAGGGGCCCGCTGGGACGCAGAGTGCATTTCAAACCCATCAGTGTCAGTTAGTTCACTAAGTGGTGACATAATCACCATCGCCATGGCTGTTCCTCTGGGAGAGCCAGGCAACGAGGGAGAGGCCCAGGTCCCCTCCTCCTCCCACAGTTGCCCCATTGGGGTGGAGTAGGGGGGGGGCTTTAACCAAACTGCTCTTCTTCTGTACAGTTACCTATTTCTCAGAACTGTGGTGTTATGAGTATATAGTATATTGGTCAATATGATCGCAAAGCAACTCAGTCCACAGCCATTTTACCCTGCTATCAAATAGTTACATAAGCCCGCAAACCAACATGAAGCTAGAAGACAGAATAGAACAACCTGTATAGTTATATATTTAAAGTACTCTACCTTTACTGCTTTGCATGTTTCAGCCAATGAGTCCTGGAAGAAGAGTATTCGTATCTTTTACTAAGCAAACCTCCAGCCCATCCTCACCAGAAAAATGGCCATATAGGTTGCTAATGCAGCAGCTTATTATGACCCATATTTAAGTATTTTTGTTAGGCCGTGACCTCAAGTGGCAGAGGAAGTCCGGTGACATACTATAAAGAGCAACAAAATCAGTGTAAGGAGGTGGTGGAGTGGATGTCTGAGTCAACTAATTTAATGTCTTTAAAGTGAGTTACGTAATGTACTTATTGAAACCCAAACCGCAATCTTTTACGAAACCTAAGCAAGTAGTTCTGTTGCCTAAACCTAATCAAACCTAACCTAAGTCATGTGACTTAGGGCACTTGACCGACGTAACGTACTTAAGGTCCGGTACGCCTGTCACTGGACTGGTACTTGGCAACACTCGTACATGTTTGGGACAATTGACAACCTATTTTGTCCTTTTAGGAATGAAGACGTGTTGTAAAAGTAACAATACAAATAAGTAAATATAAGCTATTACAAGTAAAAGTCCTGCATTCAAAATTCTACTGAAGTAAAAGAACAGAAGTGTTATCAGCAAAATATACATTCAGTATCAAAATTAAGAGTAAAATGTCAGCTGTGAGTGTTTTCATATGACATTATCAGATTGTTCATATAGATTCGTCAATGTGTTACTGGTGGCAGTGGAGCTAGTTTTAACTACTTCACATCAGAATCAGCTTTACTGGTCTAGTACGTGTACACAAGTAATTTCACTCTTTTTTTTCATTGCTGTCAATATACTTAAACAGAAATATACATAACAGCTAAGAACAAGGACAACAAAGCTGAACAAATAAAGGCAAAAGACAATTATGTACACCAATTACCAAGTTGAAACCCATCCTTATAGAGCAAAGAAATAAATATTAAAGTGTAAACATGTAGTGATGATTATATACAGTACACGCATGTATACATAGCTACAAACAGCATGCAGGATTTAAATTGACAGTGCATGATGATATGTACACCTTAAACTAAAAATGTAATCTATAATGAAAGTAAGTGGATGTTTTAGTGCTACAGGGTTATTTATAACAGTCACAGGTAATAGATGAACTATTAGCATTTTTTGAAACCATGTGAGAGAGAAAGGGGCAAGCCAAAAAATAAACAATAAATAAATAAATTACAGCTATAGTAAACCAGTGGCTGTACAATACATGTAATGGAGTGAAAAGTACAATATTTCCCTTTTGTAGTGGAGTAAAAGCATAAATTAGCAGAATATAAGAAGTATAAAACCAGTAAGTCAAAATCTACTTAAAGACAATAATTGGTTATTTTCTACCACAGCTACCTATTTACTAATAAATCGGTATACTTTCCTGTACTAATGTTTTCAGATTTTTCCTGCCACTGGTTTCCATTCATTAAGTATTCAAGCCACTTTCACAGACCTGAAACTTGTTGCTGTTCTGTAATCCATCACAGTGAATGTCATTTGTGTCTGGAAAATATGAAAACTGCAGTAACACTTTACAATACAGTGTATATAAAATAGCAAGTGGTTACTATGCAACGAGTGCAGAACAAACTGATCATGAAGTAATCCCTCATAAAGTAATTTATTACTTCATGATACTTCATTGTTTTAACAACTTTAAGTAATTAGTCGTTTATAGTTTTGTATCTCTGCAGCTGGTTCAGAGTTAATCAGGAACGACTCATGAAGAAAGTGGTCAGTATGATGATTCACAGAAATGTATTAAGTAATTATTACCTGATGATTCATTAATATAGTATCTCCCAGTCAGTTCTCTAGTAAATCTGCATTATCTGTTTTGTAGTCCTCCATTCAGTCATTCACTAACTACTTTTGATGATTCATTAACTATCAAGTCATTCCTGATTCGTTCCTCACTCATACCTTAGTAACCACCCGCAATTCTGTGTAACGTATTGTAATGTCAAATTGCATGCTTTGAAAAATGATCAGCAGTAATGTAAAATATATGACAATTTTAGTGTAGGCTGAGAGATGAAGAGCTCTCAAAGACCTGAGAATATAACACTAAAGATATGGTTTAATAAGAACACAAACAGATTCAAACAGCTTATTCACTATATGGTTTATAAAAAAATTATTCCTCTCACTAAACACCACATAAAATATTCATGTATAAAAAAAAAAAAAAAAAAAATGTACATAATATAAAATATGTTAAACAAATACTTTTAAATTTTCCTCGATTTGTGTCTTTTAACATAACGTTGAGGTGACAACATAAATATGTCCTAATGAAGTCGCTCTTGAGCAGTGATACGCAGCAGTAAGTTCGCCACTGTTTTGTTTCCTGTTTCAACCACATGAATAGTGAGGAAACTACAGGGCTGTCACAGGAAGACAACAGGTCCGATCCAAATGACTAGCGTGACTTTTTAGAGAGAACTTGAAAGTGATGCTGTTTTTCACATCTCACCTACATGTTTCCATTTCAAAATCTGAAAAGAAAGGGGCTTGTGTGAAACGCCTGCAACCCCCTCCTTCTTTATTTCTGGTGCTCTTAAAGTCACAAGACGCCTCGTTGTTGTTGTTGTTGTAGTATCATGGATTTGTCTTCCACGAATTTTCATGAAGAAAAAGTACAATACATGAGTCATCTTGCACACTCAAATGTAGATATACAAAAGAAATGCACAAGGTCGAGAAAAAAAGTTCTTTTGAAAATAACTTTTTTTCTCAACAGATGAATTCTGTGTAGCTTGTGCTCAATGTTAAATTCAAGTTGGAAAAAGGACAGTATATGAGCTAAATTTTGTCTCAAAAATAGGCACAGATCAAAATAATCTTAGTATGTGCAGATTTATGGTAGGTAGGTACATAACGGATATTAATGAAACTAAATACTTTTACTACTTTACTACTTTTTTTCTACTACTATTTCTTAATTCATTTAGAAGATGCTTTTGCTAAATTGCGTCTTACAATAAGTGAATTATTGTTAGGAACAAGACCCATGTGTCATCTAGCCCCCACAACAAACAACTAAAAGCATTAGTGTGACTGACAGTTAAGGTACAAAGCAATTTGTAATAGCTTAAGGGTATGAATTTGTACCAGCGTAGCCTGAATTAAAGCTACAGTTTCAAAAGTTCCCCCACCGCAGAGACCCAGCTTCAATCCCTAGCAGTGCAACCCTGTACCCTGTGACTTGCATTAAGGGTACTGTCAAAGGAACTTTCCCTTTTTCTAAGAATATGTACTAATGATTACATTGTTATATACCTGTGAATCACTGCACCAGGAAACAAATATTTTAGTTTAGCATTTACCATGAAATTGTAACTGATTCTAAAAAAAGACAAGGATGTGGGATGTTGTGTTCTACACCTTATCTTCACTGCCACTAACATGCATCAAAAACACAGATGAGAAAGTAGTTCACAATTTTTTTTTTTTTATTATTATCATCATTATTTTTATCTGTCTGTGGCTTGTATCTTTTTACACCCTAACCTAAGAGCGGTGAGCCTTGGTCCAATCTTAGAGAAGATGGTTATCAGACTACAAAGCTATGAGACATCACTTTGTCACTGCACAGAACTGCCAGTGTCAGTAATGTTACCTGTATGCCTACGCAGTGATCTTTACTCGATTTCCCACCGCTTAGTCATTTCCAAGTGACAAATGGGATAAAATGTGAACAAGTTACGTGCTAACGTGATCCCCAATAACGCCCTCCCTTCCATCAGCACTGGCTATCTGACGATGGACAAGACAAAGGAGCTTATCAAACAGGGCTGATAACACAGCAGCCAATTAAGATATGCTCTCTCTATCACACATATGCGTTCACTATCACTATCAAAGGGTCAAGAAAAGAGAAGGAAATGAATGGGATCAGTAAACGAAGAAGCTCTGTAACCTGAGTGAAAGGAGAGTATTTTGAAATGTGGCATGGGACGATATCCCTTGAGAGCAAGGAGACGAGAATTTGTTTTGTGGACAATTTGTAGATCTCTAAAGGCATTGATGCACTACTTTAGGAAAAATGCCCAGTATTGGGGTAGTGGGCACTAGATGGCACTAATGAATGGTAATTATAATGATCTGCTCCTGTAAGAATCATCACTAATATTTTTTCCTTGTAAGCCATTGCTTAGATTCACTGTTGCAGTGGTTAAATAGGAAAACTATGTCAAGCAAATGGTAGAGCAAAGTAGATACATGTGTCCTTAAAGTGTGCGTAAAAATGTACACAGTTATGAATATGTCCACAATAATATATGTGAAATATATATTGATACTATATATATTGATTTATATAGATAATAATTTGAAACTTGAAATTCAGACTTTTTGTGTGCAGCATATTTTGGCCAATATAGAAAAGTGCAATTTGCATTGGATCTGCTTTACTAAACACATTTTGAATTAATAAAGTTTTTAACATTTTGTTTCATGGTGTCTTTTTTTCTTCTCCTGCTTATTTGTAAATTCAGAATGTTAAACAGATGTGCTCAATCAGAAAGAGACATATTTCACAAGCTTTGATTCTTTATTTGAGGTTTTAAATTAGTATTCCAGGTAGCAAAAAAACATGGACTTTTAACATACAAAGTTCAAATTGTATGGTGTTTTGGGTCTCACACTTTTCCTCGAGTGTGGGCATCATGTTTAATTTAAGTGGGGGTTTCAGGCGGCTTTTAAAGCTATCTTGCTTTTTAAAGACATTGCTATTGTTATGACATTGATAATTACAAAAAGGTCTTTACATTTTCATACTGTTACGTTTTGCAAACACAAACAAATAAAACAAGCATGTTTTCACAGAAGATCAGTTATAAAACATAGAACCTCTAATGATTTATTCAGCATTTAAACTCTTTTTACATACAATATGTACACCTGAAAATTGTGCCTTTTAAGTAAGACTGTAACTGAGAAAATTGATAAGATACAGTAACAATAATGAAGTGATAAACATGGATTCAACAGGTGTTTAAAGTCCATCAAACTCCATCTTCATGCAGTACAGTATGTGATCAGACTTGAGCTTGCTTTAGCAGATAAGGCCTCAGACATGTCAACTTAGTGTAGGTGTCAAACATCCGCTGCTTATGAGAAGGCCAGGGAGCAGAGCGATAATGGCGGCCTGCGACGGCGGGGTTAGTTATCACACAAACGGGGGTCGTCGCTCTCGACCCCCCTTGTGCCACGGCGGCCCTCTAATCGCCTATCTGGGCTCCATGCGCCGCCATCCTCCTGTTTGTCGTCGGACCTTATCATAGGCAGGAGCTTAATCTGCACCGGTGATAAGATATGTGCGGCTGTAGACACACATATGCGTGCACACACACTTTTACTCTCTCCTCACACTCCTGCTGTTGACCAGTGATGCTGTGATATGTATGCAATTGCGTCACTTACTGTTTCAGATTATTCATTCAGACCTTTATGTCATATTAATGTAGAAATAGTGGGAACTCCCTTATTTCCTATATATTCATTTTCTGAATCCGGTTTGGTGACTCATGCACAAACACATAAAACATCTAACAAGCAAACAACATTGCATGTTGCTGAGTTAGCCTGATTATCTTTAAGTCTGACTGACCAAAGTAACCGCAGTTTAACAAGTGAAGACATTTATCCTGTCACACAGCTTCCGTACTTGGACTTTTTCTCATCGAGTGCAACAATAAAATGCCCTACTGATCTGATACTATCTTTCCGTTTTCACACTTTGTCTCATTAACAGCTGAAGAACAGAACAGAAAATAAAGAGCAAAAACATCTGATTTCAAAGATTAGATAAAGCAAGACAAAAAAAGAGGTTTATCTCTAAGCGTACACGTCCTTCAGTTTCTCTGAAGGCTGCCATATAAGGTCACCCTTCTTTAGGCACTTCATGCGGTTTAGGTAGGATATGAGTGCTGGCGGGACGTGGAGAGGAGAAGAAACGGAGAGAGAGCAAGAGATCATCTTGGCATGACCCGAGAGTCTCCTCTGTTCGAGCCCGTCGTCTCTCTAGATTGCAGATTTGAGCTCTGGGACAGAAAGCGACTGCAGTGCAGACAGTTCCGCTGCAAAAGCAGCTCCACTGAACACTTGAAACAGGTGAATAGTAATAACAACTAACAGCTGAGTGTTTTTTAATATAAAATATACAGCATTCATGAGCATGTTTTTAAAAATATTTTAAACAAGACTTTTCTGCTTTAATAGCAGCTTTCATTGTGGTTAACCCTTGTGTTTTGTTGAAATTGGCTATACTTCCTCATTTTTTGAGCTCTCACAGATATCAATCTTTATATATATCAATCTTTATATATATAATATGTTCGGAGCCAATTACAAAGAGGCATGACTCCCTGTTAAATCTATTATAAACAAACTTTATAAAATTTAAACAACAGAAATCCAAATTATATTCTTTTATATTAAATTTTTCTTTCCCAATTTAGGATTTGGGAGGGTAGCTGTGTACAAAGTACAGTCAGCAGCAATCACAGCTATAGATAAGTTTTACTGCTAGAGTCTCCAAAGAGTAGTAGTGTGTCTTTGGCTTCAGCTTCTGACATGACATGACATCAGTTCAAAATCATATTTATAAGGAAGTCTCATATATATTTGAAAAGACATGCAGTTTCAAGGTGATAAAACTGTTAATTCGATTTTTTGAGCTGTTACAGAGGGCCCAGTGTCTCCACGACCCCAAACACAACATACAGGAAAACATTAATAACAGAAAGAAATAGGGCCCGATTTTTCAAATCCACCCAGGCAGACATTTCTCAGGTTTTATTTTGATACCTCATGTTTTATCTGTACCCTGTCACATCAATATCTATTCAAAAGCAACATGTTTACTCCATAAGATACTATTTTTATAGTAGGTGCAGGAATCCAGTAAGAAATATGTACAGAAAACGGAGTATTGTGAAAAATAGTGTTAAGTTTGCGAGAGATTTGGCAGAGACAGCAGTTGAGGGACAGGCTGGTAACCTGAGAGAGCCTCTGCCACTGCTGGACTGTCGCCCATCTCTTTATCACCACCGCAGTGAAGGAAAAACACACAAAATATGTTTACACCACGCTGATAAGATCCAGCACTCGGCAGCCATGCACGTCTACACTCAGTATTAATAGATACCGTAAAGCGCACACAATAACATAATAACACCATCCCACACCATAATATTGCATCTTTGTGGCATTTAAAATGTTTTTTTTGGCTGGATTGTCACATGATTGAGACCAAGATTATCTATCAAAGTGATTAAGAAATATAGTTTTAAATATTATATCTTATTCCTTGTTTGTTTAACTTCAGATTATCAGCTCCTTGTGGTTTTATTTTATTTTAAACACAAATAATTTTTTTCCTAACGGCAGCGCGCAGCATTTCAAACAGCCGACATCTCTTTTTTCATACACATTTGCTTATCAGCTGCAGTGTGAATATCGATTTCCCGGATATGGGGTGATAAGGTCTTTACAAGGCCGGCCCCTCTAAGAGTGCTGGTGAATATTTTATTCGCCGTGGATTATAATGAGTGATTAAGCTCAGTCAGAGTCATATCACCAGAGCCAACCTTTTAATAATTCACTAACAAAACTGTATCGATAAACAGGCTTAATGCGATTCGGTGAAAAGTTAGAAGCTGCTCGCTGGACGTTAACACAGAAATTCTGATTTTATGCACAAAAAAAAGAAAAAGCGGTAAGCCTGAGACGCAATCTAGTGCAGTGCCCTTTCTGAAAGTTCCCCAGTAAACAGTTTGAATTGAATACAGTACTGTGTGTGTGTGTGTGTGTGTGTGTGTGTGTGTGTGTTGAAGGAACAGACTTTAAGGAGCCTGAGAGGGAGCCATATAATGGTGCCTGATGACAAGGGAAGTGATCTGGGCTAGTTGGAGGCAACCGTGAGGAGGCGAGCGGCCCGGCTGTAACCTAAAACACTGAAAACCACACACACACACAGAAGGACAGGACACTCATAGAAACACTAGTTGCTTCTCACTTTCTACAGTAACTGACAATATACATGTCTGTCTTCTGTGACTAAGCATAAGAGTGAAGAGGCGGCCATGAGAGCACACACTTTGCATGTTTTCTATGAATTCTCTACTGGTTTAAAAATCACTGGAACTACTCACATTCTGCATTGAAGTTTCATACTTAGAATGTGATTTGCAGCAGTGTGCCTGGTATTGTTTTTGCATAATTTTCCTCTGTAACAAAAGTGACTTTTTTAATGGTTTTTGACTTTTTTTAACACCCAGTTAAAAAGTAAAAAGAAAAAACTGCAGAAACTACAGAAAACACTTGGAGTAAAGGGAGCGTATTGGTTTATTATACATTATACTTCAATTTTACAAATTATGAATTCATTGTTCTTGGAAAAACAACATTTTTACATCCATTTACAGTGAAAGAGATGTCCCCCTGCATACTTCTTTACAATAACATTAATAAAGCAGAGTTGCAGCAAGGATTTCTTGTATCCTTGTTGTAAATCAAGGGAACTCATATAACCAAAAGCTTGTCATATTTACAGCTTCTTTGAAAAAATAGCTGCAGACATACGATGGAGGGCAGCACAATGCCGCCACAAGGTCTTCTAAGACAAGTATGATTACTGTTGCTCTTTTGCCCTTTCATGCTGTCTTTTTTTATGGTGCACTTTCAACAGTTCCGCACTAGCTGTAAAACTGAGGGCAAAATAATAGAGAGATCAAGACCTTATCACATAAGTTTGGATGGGAAATTTTCCCTTATATTTTTTCCTGGACCTCTTATTATTCAAGACAGGCAGTGTACAATGCATGGTTGTGAAAACGGGAATAATCTCATGCAGCAGATTAAGTGGATTAATTAGGGTTTTATTCATCAGGGTGAATTGGTACCTAAAGAGCTTCCCCCTGCAATGACAAGGATTTTTCACCCTTAATTATCTTGGGCTGTGGAATGCAGTCCTGCATGTGCGGCGCATCGAGAAAAGAGGAGGCAGATCACCCTGCAGTCGCACTGTAGAAATGAATCTTTACGCCCTCGTAGAATGATTTGACTCTCATTTATTTATTTCAACTGCAGCACTTTAAAAAATAGGCTCTTTTTCCTGTTGTGCAGAATTTAGGCTGCCCCTGTTGTGTTAAGTCATGTCAGACCACAAACTGTTATCTCACGATCGAGCCCCTCATCAGGCCCATGTCTTATCTCCTCATCATTTTCCACTTACCGAGCCTTCTCACACACTCTCACTCTCGATCTCTTTCTGTCAATAACCAATAGTTGTTAGAAAACCACCTACCGTACTGTATTTGCAACCACATGTGCAAGTAGTTGGCATGAGAACAGACAAAAATGTTTTTAAGGAGCCTAACAATATAAGTATTTCACATGTAGTATTAAAGTGATACTATGAGGAGTAAAATTTGATGTAGGGTTTTGCATAACTCCAATTTAAACAAAATGGAGACACTTAAAATCTCGAAGCATTTTTAATGAGAAATGACATTTACTTACTTTCGTTGCTTTTGCATAATTTCACAATTATAAAAACATAATAGGAAAAATAATTGGTAACATTTTATTTAAATGTTAAATAATGAAATTAAAATGTATAAACATTATATGTAACCAAGAGGAGATTTTTTAATGTTAGTAGATGTATGCGTATTAAAATTTTGGTTCTACAAACAAAACAGAACAAGTACATGACATAAGCTGTAGCACAACACACAGAGTAAGAAGCTGCTAGAGAAGAAAAAAAGTTTGTCTGTTCTTGTAGAAATTTCTCACGCACTAAGAAGATAAAGCAGGTCTGCCACCTATGCCACCATATGAAGATAATATCATATTTAAAAGTAACATTTCCGTACCACTAATGTGAAACTATCAACGCATAGGGCCACTGGTGCTGTATGCTGTGTGTGTGTGTGTGTGTGTGTGTGTGTGTGTGTTTTGGTTTTTCATCCTTGTTTTTCAAAAAAGTGGTGAAAGTGGTTTTAAGACCCATTCATGGCGAGACAAGAGCTTCTCAGAGACACAAATGTGGACTTTCTCAAGTTCCAGCCTTCCGCCGTGAAGCACAAAGAGGCCGGGGAGGAGCCGAGCATCCCCAAACAGTCAGATAACGAAGTTGGGGTAAGGATGGAGAGGGAGGTGAGGGGGTATAAAGAGGGGATAGATGGGTACTGGGGTGGTGGTGGGGTGGAGGGATAAAAGAGGGTGGGCATTCACCGACCAGGTCAGACGTAATGCTTGACTGCCGAAATGTCTGATACACATCTACGGTCTTTAGTCTCCCCTCAGCTGACTGACAGGCTATTCTGTGAGACGAGGTGTGCGTGTGTGTGTGTGTGTGGTAGGCCTATACTTTAATTTGTGTAACAACAAGAACTGTACAGTATATATCGCTGGTGTCAGGTAAAAACTAAACATGGCTTCAATGGATGAAAACACATTTGCGACAAACTATTTTGAAGGGATTTCACTTATTCGTTTGTTGAAGGTGTCTAAACACGGATGTGCATTCAACACTTCGACTTTTTTTTTGCATGAAAGCACATTGTGGTCATAACACTGACGACCGACTGCAAGGATGTGAAACTTTAATAAGAGGAAATATTGTTATTTACCATGACAGGTGCTAATAAAAACTACTAGAAAGCCAAAAACAGAAATATATTCTAAGATACTAGTTAAGAGTTATATATAAATGAGGAATGGTTTGAACATTAGATACCATAGAAAAATACATTTGAACAAGAGGTACATTTCAAACGTTAGAGCACGATAATTGTTTGCTAAAGAAGTAGATCATACTTCCTGAAAAAGGAAAGTAAAACTACAAAACGTATGATTATGTAACAAGAGAAATATGAGTTGATTAACAAAATAATATGTGACATATACGGTGTATATATAAACTGCCACTGTTTTTTTTATTTTAACAGTGTTTTTCTGGCATTCAATAGGTAATCTTGGGTTATATTGCCTAAAGGAGCTGCTAACCTGCAAACAATTCATTTGTTTATTTTACAGTATCCCTCAGTGGTCTGAATGTAATTTATGTCGCTTGAGAATAAGAATAGACAACAAGGACACTTACCCTGTTTATGTTACTGCATCTACAGCAAACAAAGTGCTGATTTGGGGGTGTTTTTATTATCATCATGTTGGTCTATGACTGTACAACCTGAGGTCTGTTTTCCTGTGACCTAGAATGATAATATGGAAGCAGTGAGAAGTTCAGTAAGTAACATTTTTATCTCCCGTATCGATTGTGCACCTCTCTCTACTTCATCATCACTTTTTTTGTTTTGTTTGTATTCCTCAGAGGTGGCACAGCTATACCACCAAAACTCCAAATGTGTGTGCACTGTACAGTGTGTATCTTCTTT
This sequence comes from Micropterus dolomieu, assembly GCF_021292245.1. Taxonomy (NCBI): domain Eukaryota; kingdom Metazoa; phylum Chordata; class Actinopteri; order Centrarchiformes; family Centrarchidae; genus Micropterus; species Micropterus dolomieu. The sequence continues at coordinate 21,056,775 of NC_060165.1, read as the reverse complement.
TGGACCTGTACAGTTGCTCTCATCCTCACAATTTAGGAATTACAGAAAATGTGTAGGAAGAAAATGTTATTATAATAACTGAAAGGGCAACTTGTATCCTTGAATCAATCAAGAAAACAATAGTTTGATAATTCAACATAGTAAGTGCAATCAAATATGAAATCATAGATGGACATCTTTTTAAATGGTGGTGAACTGGTGATAATTGTCGATAGTGGCAACATTAGCTTATATAATTTAACCACTGAACCTTAATAATATTTGCAGTTTTACATGTAGTTCCCAAGCTAAGTTAAACACAAATTAAGTAAACAAATTATGTTCACGAGTTATAATAATAAAATACATTTGGTGGTATTTTCCCACAGTGAATACATGTATTTTTTTTCCATTCGCATTTTTAAAGAAACTTTTGTAACATTTTCTAAAATACATAAATGCTGGATAAGAAAAAACACATTCAATATATTCTGTAAAGTCACTTAAAATTCTGGACGTAAACCGGTAACAGTACAGACTGTGTTAATATAGTATCACATTAACTAAATGACCATGTTTGAGGGTTTGTTTTCCCAAGTTCCAAATTTGTATTTGAATATATTTCTGAGCGGTGGGGAAAAATCAATACCAACATTTGTCATTAATTATCATTAATATCTACCAAATGTGTCATGACTCTTCTAATCATTTTGTCAAAGGAGTAACTTTTGGACAAACTCTTAATGTAGTTACTTTAATTTTGTAAATATTAATAGCAGTAATTAATGTGATCGTTACGTTTTGGTAAATGTTGTGTTTTAACATAGTATTATTCCTGAGTGAACCTTTTTTATGTACAGACAATTTGTACTGCAGAAATATAACATGGTGATTTAAAGGCTATTACTGTTAAATGTGGCCTCCTTTATGCTGTCTTCAACACAAGCCATTTAAACCTTTAAAGGATACGTTCCTTTAATAATTAAGCATAACATGAATGACAGTGACTTCCTCTTTCCCTCTGTGTTCTTCATGATTCTCTGCTAAAAGTAGGTCAACAGGGATTTCCTGCCCTCAGACATTTTCTTTCCAGCCAACACCTGGCCTTTGTAATACCACTTGTGTGCTATATGTATATATAACATACGGGATCAAAAGTTAAGACAGCTTGTAAGTTTTTACCACTGTGCAGGGAAACTTAGACCACTAACGACCTTTGTAGACCAACCAGTACTTCAGTAGTGTTTCTGTGAGAGTTGAAGATGTAGCTGCAGCTTCAGGCTGGGATTTTAAAATGCGCAAAAACAACAGACACATTTATTCCTCTAATTTTCCCAATTTAAAGTTCGCTGGAGAGATGCATTATGAAACAAAACCCTCCCGTTACTTTCTTTTTTTTTCAGAATGAATTATTAACAACCCGGGGCTTACCTTTGCATTTCTAATTATGTGACGCACAGAGATGGCTCTCCAACTCTGCAGGCATCCAGTTAGTGTCATTCTGAAGGAGAAATCCAGTGCAGAAAGACTTCGAGGGGGGCTAATTCACAAAGTAGGTTACAAAAAAAGTGTTCTGTGAACTAGTCCAAGTGTTTGAACACCTCTGACCTCAAAATCTGATTTCTTAGACTCATTTTGCAAGTGGGGAAACCAAAACAAAGTTCTGTGAGACATATTCTCGAGAGCTTCACATATTACTTGTTTATTAAATGGCAAAAGAAAAGGTGGCCTGATTTAAAAGTATGGGGACAGAAGAGGTAAAGAGAGGGAGTTGCACAGCTTTCGATCAGCTGTCTAACTGACAAAGCATGTTAGCTTGACAGGCAACTTTCACATTAGTTTTCTTTCGTCTTTCTCCCCCAAGACTTGCAAAGGTGTCAGATCACCCACAGTGGGTATGCGATCAAAGAGACACAGAGGGATTGAGGGGGAGGGGACTACGTTTTGCGGCGAGCTAAACAAAACAATTCATCAAACACAGCCAATGTGGGATCACAGCAAGCTTCTTAGAACAAAAAAGCTCAAGAACACATGAGGGGGAATACTCACCTTTGCCTCAACGCTTTCCTCTTCCTCTGCTACTTTCTGTCCGAAACCTCCCTCCTTCACACACCGACACACACACCTGCACAGCGTTTGGCCCAACACTATACATTCAAGCTGATAGTCATACTGAGAGGACAATGCTGTAAGATTCTGAGAATATGATTTTTTTCTGCTTCTCACCGTGATCTTTCTGAATGATTAATTTTCCGTTTCGGGGGCACCAGTTTCAAATATATGTCAGGGTTCAAAAGCCTCTCTAAGAATTAAAAAGTCACCAATACAAAGAAAAATTCAAAAGGGGCAACTTCATTAACAGCAAGTTTCTTTGAGACTCATGAATATAAAAAAATGCATGCTGCCTGCAGGAAAAACACACACATAAACCCACACACTTAAGAGTCAGTTGCACCACTTTTCCGACCTCTCTGGATGGAGTAGATGAGGTCGCAGTGCCTCACTTCCCTGCAGAGAGTGTGTGCTGCTGGGTGTGGTTTTACACTGCGTCTCCTTTGCACCCTTGGGTGCTGGTTCCGTGGTCATCCCTTGACGCGCCACGTGAGGAACACCTGGCCACCATGACAATAACGTGCCGTATAACTGTTGCCTCTCACACATGTGCAACCGAACCTTCAACCACATGTTTATTCAAGTGTTTTCAAAGCTTGCAGTTGCTTTAGGCTGAGGTACTGTGGGTGTGGGGGCACCCAAGGTACCTGTAGAAGGTTCCAGGGTTCCTTGAAAGAGATTGTGGGTTCCTCAGCAAAATAAGAAATGACTTAATTTCACAAGTATTCAATGTTGGGACTGACTTTTCTAGTCATAGGTTTCATTCTAACTACTGTCATCTCCCCGTATTGTATAGACTATTACACTCCTGCAATGAAATAGATAATTTATTCATTTTCAAATTGTCAACCTTAATTATTAAACAACTGAAAACAATATAAGTTTTCATACTTTATTGCAGTGGTTGTTGAGCCTTTTTTTCCCCTCTGACGTTACCCCACAGCTCAATCAGACGAGCTCAAACACCCTGTAATCGACTACTCAACATGTTCCAAATGTGATCATTTGAACTGATATGAAACCGGATGTTATTTAACACTAGAGGATATTATTAGTCATTGTTTTCATACAGACACAGCGATCCTGCACTTGTTAATGTTAAAGCTTGGTCTCTTTTTATTTATTTTTTTTTCCCAGTAGGTTTGGAATTTTATTGCTGCCACTTGAAATGTTTGGATATTTCAACCATTTTCCATTAGTTTTTCGCCATGTATTTTGACTTTTCTGCTAGCATCGAAATATCACAGCACAATGTCTTTAAGGTATTAAAACTGACTCAGACAGATGGGAAGTGTGTTCTGTGCAATAGGCCTGTCATAGCTGGTAGTTTACTAGTTATTATGACAACAAGCATCCTGAAGGTTAGCCTCACACACTTGTAATCTAATTTGTGTTTATTTTCATCCTATTTTCATTAGTAGGCATTCATGCTATTGGCATGACTCTGAGGATGGCAATGTCAACGGGTTTGGTCCAGACTGAAATATCTGCACTGTTGGATGGATTGCCATGACTTTTTGTGTAGACATGCATGTTCCCTCAGAGGATTAATCCTAACTTTGGTGAGCTCCTAATTTTCTTTGAGCGCAATCATCAGGACTTTGCAGATATTTGGTCATAAGCAAAAGTTAATTACATTTCCATCAACCTCAGCTGTGCGGGGGTGGCAGTGGCGCAATGGATACGACTATGCCTTTGGTGTGAGAGACCTGGGTTCAATCCCCCACTGTGACCCATCCACCATTGTGTCCCTGAGCAAGACACTTAACCCCTCGTTGCTCCAGAGGCGTGCGACCTCTGACATGTACAGCAATTGTAAGTCGCTTTGGATAAAAGCGTCAGCTAAATGAATAAATGTAATGCTTTGTGTTTAGTGCTAATTAGCAAAAAGTTGAGTAACATGGTAAACACTGCATGCAGACATTAGCGTTTTAGCAGTCCTGTACAGGGCCACAGAACTGCTAGGGCTGGCCCTGATTTAAGTGTTGAATGCCTGTTTGAGACAAACATTCTGTTTTTTGGGAAAACCTGTTTATTCACACAAAAATTACGGGACAGGCACTTTGTCAGAAAGATTCAAGGTCAGACACACTTGTGTACCCTATTAACTTACTGTTCATACCGTGGTTTTCTCCTATACTCCCCATCGTTCTGCCTCTCAATTTCAAATCAGGAGTTTAACCTCCAAGCAGATTCTGCTCACGCTATGGCAGCGGACCTGCCACGCACCATGGGAGAATTACCTTCCATAATTATACTGCAATTATGACCAAGATAAAATCAGCATTATTCTAAAAAAAAAAAAAGAAAAGTTTAAATGAGTAGTGGGAGGGAGGGATGGAAGAAGTTGGAGCTTTACTGTCTCTGAGGGGATTGGTGACAGTCCTGTGAAACAAAAGGAAACGAATGGACAGAAAACCTTTTCTAATTAAGCATAGAGAAAAGATGGTGTCTCCGGTAATTATAAAAGTGTAAGAGATTCTTAACTGGGTTGAGGGTAATTTTGTTTCAGTTCTGTAAATTTTAAAAGTTGAGTCCAAACGGTAAAACTAAAGCACAAACTTACAGTAGAAAAAAGAGAGTGGTCATATTTCTTAGAAAATGTCACAGCTGTAATCTAAACCGATCTTCAGCAAACTTGGCTGACCTTTAGATATTATCCGAATGTCTTGACACTATAAAAAACATAAACCATGCTTTCCTAACTGACCACCAGGGGCTCTGTGAGCGCTCCCATGACTGTGAATCACTCCTGGCTGCAGCAAACAGGGCCTGCAACAAATAAGCTCTCCGTTCAAACCTCTTCAAACAGCCAACCACCTCCCAAAAATAGACATGCAAAACAACTCTAGGAGCTTTTGGAGCTCCACTTTCCAGCTAGTCATATTTAGTGACGTGTGTGCAGCTTTAAGTCTGGAGCTGGATGCCAGCAGACAGGACATCTGCTCTTCATATCCGCCTGGTGTGTTGCACAAAGTGGACTCTCTTAGCTCCAGCCACGGGCCCAGCGGCAGCACGGTGGGCACAATTCCCTCTCCAAACACAATTCGGAAAAGGGACTTGTTTATCTAACCATTCAAGACTCGGATCAGAGGGAGATAATGTCTGGATGGGTTTGAGTCTCCTTTCCATGTAGCTACGCACATCTGTATCTGGGTTTTCCACTCGCAAAAGTCGATGGAGTGGTTTAAACTGAGCTGGTGTACAATATACAAACACACACAGCAAGAGGAGTGCACCAACATAAATACACAGGTAGGCCAACGGTGCATGCATTGCCAAGCACTTAAGGAAGACATTGGTGGTCCATAATAGTGCGTTTGGATCATGGATAAAAAGCTTCAACCTCTGAAAATAGAGGAAACATCACAAAGTCACAGAAGTTTAACCTTCACTACTTTTTTCTTTCCTTTTCTTCAACTGTTCAAGAAAATCAGATTCTACAGGTCAAAAAAAACCTCTTAGGATCCATTTGTAATGCATTTTCATCACTCCTGTGTCACATTTCTTTTATAACACCACAATCTCAAACCTCCCATCACCCTTTTAAGGTCAGTGTATGAAAAAAAATTAAACATTTAAAAGCAGCAAAAATGATTTATAACCTGTATACCTGTATATTTCAGATATGAAATGACTGCAGAGTATCTCCCAGCAATGCCATTACTTATTTCTGAAAGCCCACCTGATTGTAGTCAGACAGACTCCCCTAAAAACACCTAAAACAGCTCAATAAAGCACCTTGAGCCATGATTGGGATCTCACTCATATTCCCTCGTCACAAAGATGAATGCATTTGCAGAGGAAGCATGAGAGAGGAGGCTGAGTTTTAATAAATTCTGCATCATGCTTCCGCCACGGTGCCCACGAGCCAGTGACAACTGCATTTATTTAAAGACAGTTTGATAAATTAATTTTTTTTTTTTTTATCTGGAGAAATACATTCACAGACAAATAATGATCTTGACTGAAAAATGAAACTGTTACAGCCAAGGAGACAAGGTTGATTTGATTCATTCCATTTTTCTTTAAATATTTGATGTTTGGTGGTAGAAGAGGCTGCAACTCCAGAAACGTATTAGCTAGTTTGTATATCATCTGAAAATACCTTTTCGTATTTTCATAAATTAAATACAATTTACACACGTCCAATGAGTGTGACCCAGTTACCATGTATTTACGGGGAATTTTTGTGTCACTTGAATTATCAGCCAAAGGAAAGAACCCAACACCAGATCTTGATAAGCGAAAATTTTGCAACAAGACAGACAAATCAGATAATTGGCCAGAGGTCACACACGCATGCAAACGCACATGCAAACACATCTAAAGAACACATACAAATTCACCAAAGCTGTCTAGAGGAAGCTAATCTTGATGCTGAATTTTTGTGAGAAATACTTCTTGCCGCATTCAAAAACAACCAAACGATTCATAATATCTGTATCAGCTGCATCTGCACGCATTTCAGGCGGGCCAGCAATATCCTTCAGAGGACAAAGTGTACGAAATGAATCAATAAACTCAAAAGCCCTGAAATCTCAAATCCATTAGGGCTACGATGAAGCACATATTACTTCAAAATGGAGTTGCATTAAGTGTCAGATGTTCGTGATAAGGCTGCCTTCATTTGGGTTTTGTTGTTTTTTCCCCTGATGGGATGCATGAGTGGTGACTCCTTATCATTCATGCCATAAAGCGCTATCTGTGTCTCTTATCGCCTGTCTCTGCACGAAAGAGGAAAAGAGAGTAAGACTATGACAGAGAGAGAGAGAATGAAGGACAGAAAGCAGCAGATGATAAAAATCGCTGCTGTGGCCACATGTATGTACACCTGTATGAGTGGACACAGACGTACTCTCGCCACCTTGACACACGCATATCAAACAAGGCCATGGGCCTGACATGTTCTTATCTCCTGCAGCCTTTTGCTATGGAGATAATGTGTGCAGTGCTACTTCAAAAGCTCCCCACCAAAAGTACAGAGGAAATCAAACTGTTGCAGAGAATCTGAAGGTTTTTTCCTTTCTCTGTTCACTGATGGCCTTTTTGTGTTATCTTTTCAGATGAACTCAAATTCTCCTCCAGCCAATAACTTTGATTAAACTATCGGAACATGTAAATTTCCTTTCAAATTTTGTCGAGACGTGAAAATTAAACAAGTTTTACTTCTGCATCATCACTTTAAATTCGAGGAATAAAATGATTTCATCAATGGGGAGTATAAATTAAAATCCAGATTTCACTGCTCTGGAGAGTGTCATGGCTTGCAGATTGTTCGTATGATACAGCACATTGACCCTGCTTGATTTTTAACAGACGCAACATGATACATTCTTCTCATCCAGGCTGTTTTTAATACAATCTGAATCCCTTCCCTATGCAAGGCATAACCTGAATCTCACTGCCTTTAACCTTGCCATTCTCCTCCTCTATCTCTCCCTCCTTCCCTCTCTTGTTCCACCTCTCCCTGCGTTTGTTTATCCAGCACTCTCTCGCTGCCTCTCTGATGAGTGTTTTATCTTGCGGCCCACCTTTTCACACTGCCGCGTTCACAATCATGAGTATCACCAGTAATTATCTCGCTGTATTCCCCCTTCTCACCCTATCGCCGGCATTCATCTCAGTGCTGGAATTATATGCGTTTCAGATGGGTGCCACTGCACCTCCCCCCCCTCCCCCCCAACCCCCAGAGGAGCGGAGGAAGAAGTGGAGGAAGAGGATAGGTTTGGAAGAGGAGGGAGGGAGAACAAGCAGGCCCAGGTTGGGTAAAGACAAATCTAGTGTTTCGCAAGTTGGAGAATGTAAAGCCTGGCTGGCCTGACCTGCATCATCATAGCGACCCAGACCCACATCTAAGGTGTAATTACTTTGTTTCACAGCTTCCTTTATCTCCAATCGACTTTGCATCTGTCCCCTTTCATACTCCAGCACTCCTTCGCATAATATAGTTGTGGTCCCTGTCAAAGTCGCCTTGACCTTCCTCCTTTCTGCTGCAGCCATTGTACCAATAAGAAAACCAATTAATGACTTATCCGTCCATCTCAATGTCAAGTCTTTTTCTGAGGTGTACTATTATGTCTGCTTTTCCGACGTGCTGTTAATTAACTCAATGCCTCGCCTTCTCCATCTGAGCCTCCCACTGCTCACTCACCCAACCACGCCGGTATTCAGGGCCGCATAATAGTACTGTAGGTGCGAGGCAAGCTGCGGAGCTCACACGCACCACACACACACACACACACACACACACACACACACACACACACACACACAAATCCTTAAACTTCTGAGAGCAACAGAATTTAGAAAGGGACGGTGGACTGGCAAAGAAGGATATGAAAGGATTTAATGAACAAGATGTCTGTAGGAGAATTCAATGGAAAGGCCAGATAAGGCTCTAAAGTCGTTAAGAGTGGGCAGAGTGTGGCGCATCTGCCTCTTTAGGTGAAGACGACGGAGCAGTAAAACCCTGCATATCCTCACCTTTCATGAGGGAAGCCCTAACACTGGCTTGGAGTGAAGCGAGGGGGAGCGTTTGCTTTCCCTTTATCACATTCATATTCAAATTTCTGAGTAAAATGTCAAAGATGATAGACATATCACTTTTAGCTTTTCTGTTGGAGGAGCATGTACTAAAACCCTTTTCACAGCCTGGTTTTAAAGGTAAATATTCCCACTAGGACTCATGTCACTGTGTAATTGTCAGTGATGATTATTCATGTTACTTTATGTTGACCTAAAAGGCCCTGCCTGTGAGTTCACCTTTTTAAGGTTCGGACAAAGAAAACAGTATTCACATTGTCACTAAAATATGATTTATGCAATAAGACAAAGCCGTGCATAACCTGTGGCGACATTCACCCTCGGACGCCAAGCAAGATGTCTATCTGTTTCACATGTCCCCATTTCTACATTTATATTAATTAGAAATTTTGAGTATTGTCCTAGGGGATAACTATTATGAAAATCATTCCAATATAAAATATATATAAAATTAGAGCAGCACTGTTTATGTAGTGTTTTTTTTTTTCCTTTTTTCTTTTATTTGAACAGTCTAGTAATAAATGATATACTCACACAGCCAGAGTGAGGAGCAAGCCATATCTTTTTAATTTTCTAAATGCAATTCATTGCTCCGAACACAGACTCAAAACACTAATTAATTTGTATTTGATAATTTGCCCACTTTCACGGCATGACATAAGTGCATTTTTTCTTTTTAAACTTTGCACTGCATGCACAAGTTTAATTAAGTGAGAACTCTCCACATTATCAACATCACGAATTTTACGATTTTGTAGGAAAAAAAAAGGTCTGTAAGGGCATTTTCTACTCTTCCTCTCCACTCCCACAATTTCCCGCATAAAAGAAATTTCCGAATTGAGAGTAGTGATTGCTGGAGGAGGTATACATTTCAAGTTAATTTTACATTGACCTTGTAAAAAGGATTGTGAAAGAGCGTGGATAAGTTAAACAGTAATGAAAAAAGAGTTAATGCACCTTCATCTGGCTGCACTGAACTGTCTCACTAACGGACCATCCACTCCTCCTCTCAGCTACAGTACAATCACACTGTATAGACGGCTTTCATGGACCCATAGCCAACCTACATTTGAGCTAAATTGTACATTAAACAAGATTAATGAGATTTTGGTTTCAGGGGGCTGAATTTTAGCATGTCTGCTGCTGGGCTACTGGAAATAATTGTCTTCATTTCAAAAGTTCTGACCATGAACAATTATGCAGCTGTGACTTCACTCCATAGCCTGCATCATTAACTGTAAAAACTTAGAGTTTAGTCGATCTTACCTGTATGAGCAGTGGAGGAGCACAGTATGTGGGAGTTCAGAGTATGTTGTGGTCTCTAAGCCATTATCAAGGGACTCATCTCACATTCAACCTGATTTTACTCGCTGTTCTACTTTTTAAAATGATAGGACAAAATAGCTTCTCACAGACTTGCCACTTGTCTCTGATGTCTTGTTCGACAGGTTGTGATGGACTCGCTTGCTTTTATGCAGTTCCTTTCATTTTGCAGTGAACCATTAGCTTCTTTACCCACTCAACAGACAGAAGGTTGAAAACATGCAATGAACCAGTGTTACTTTGCAGTGCATTTAAAATTATTGTTGCTGAATACTGGCAATACATTTGGTTTTCAGGTTGCTCCACAAGTTATTTCAACTTGTTAAAGAAACAAGCTAAATCTCGTATGTTAAATATAGTAGGGCCGCAACTTCGGATTGAAATATTAGTCAGTCTGATGTTTGATTCAGAGTTTGTCTTCAGACCAAACAAATGACAAACGGCCATTACCACGGCCTGGTCAACCCACTAGGGGGCCCTAGGGCAAAACATATTGTGGGCCCCTATTGACTCCTTGTTCGTAGTAACATGGTGAAACATCAATTTATTTAGGAATATGCAAATTCTGATACAGGGCTTTGGATTTGGATACTTGTTAAATAATAAATATGTAGGCTGTGTTAAAGCTAAAATGTGAAATCTGAAAGTCTGAGGCACCGGCACGGTTGCTTGCTTGTCTGGCTGGTATTATAGCTTTGCCCTTTGCCAGTTCCCAAATCCCAAGATGTTGTCTTCTGACTGCTTCTTATCTATGAACAACAGTTTAAAAAATAAATAAATTTCGGGCTTGGTAGCGAAACTCAAAATTGTCTCAAAACTCACTAGGATCCTTATTTTGCCACTTTTAGAATTTACATAGGAAAAGTTCTTGTATAACGATTTGTGTTTAGACTACATTTTTCATTATTGCAATTTTTGCACAACTCAGGTCCTCAGCGGAAACTGAACCAGGTACATTGCGATTATATGGTACACAATGCATCTAACCTACTAACCAACAGGACAACCAAAATGTACAGTACAGTTGTTATAATTCCTAAAAGTCAGGTATCGGCAATAGTATCAAAAACTATTTAATAATATCCTGCGTGGCCCAGAGGAACTCAATTAATAAGTAAAAAATTTAGATAAGATAATAACTTTTTTTTATTTCATAAATGACCTGTTATTAAATATGTTGCAAAAGTCTAACTGTTTCAGCCCTAATGTGCAATTGCATTACATTTCTGCCCTGCTTTCCACTTTCTTTTGCTTTCTCAAGATCCTAAGCTTATGCAGTTTCGTCTCCTGACCAAGAATCAATCTTTCTTTTTTGCTGACTGTGAATATTCCTCTCCGTGTTCAGCATGGACAGCACAACCCTCCTACTGTCTGATCGCCAAAGCACATCAGCCTCCAACGTGTCCATTTCCCCTTTCATTAGCTTTCCTATCTGGACAGCGCTTCCTCTTCTTTACACGTTTTGTCCATCTGTCACGGGACAAAGACTTGACGGGGACCTGGCTGGGCCTTGAGCCCAGAAAATCATTTTAACAGGCCAATCAGAACGGGGTCTGATCCCTGTGCAGCCATTAGGGAAACCCGAGCGCCGACCCCGACCCCCTGTCTCTCACAGCCTCTTTTACGTTTTAGACGCTCTACAAATTGAGCATCATCCTCCAACCCTCAACAGCCATTTTGTAAATGACAGGTCTGGGAAAGAAGAGAGTGGGAACAGACATGAAAATGATGTTCATCTGGTTTTATGGTAGAGATGGGGAGAAAGAGATAGAAATTAAATATCCTGGCTGACTAGAAGGGGGTTTCTAATTCTCCCCCCTCCCCTCCTCATCTCCTCTCTGAACCCCAACCTTTAGTTCACTGACTCAAAACCATGATAAAACCCTGTTTCTCCGCTTTCATTCTTTCACTCTTCCTCTTCGATCCCACCACAAGGGAACACTCAGGCCTTTGTTCGGTGAATTGGTTTTCAGATGTTATTTTTTCTTCACTCTTTCTTTCTCTAAGAGCATGTGATTAAAATCACCTCAGTCGTTTAGCACTGATGCCTTTTGTCTCTCTAGTCCCATTCTGCTGGGAGTCAGAGGGCTTACTACTCTACATCTAACAGGTAGGGTATAATAGGATTTCACTCCTGCTCTTTCCTGCACCGTCCGTCTGCATATTTAGAGCTTAAATCCATGCATATGTATAAATTAAGGCTCAGGGCAATAATCTGAGCTTTTAATAAGAAGCAGTGTATAATTTTAACTTTTAAGTCTGGAGGGACATGTGAATACTGCTGGGAATATGAATATTTTACATGTCCAAACACGACTCTGTTTGGCCAAATTATAGCAGTTTCACAAAGGTTGTAGCACTGTACTTATTCCTGAAGAACAAATATTAGTTGAGAGAGAGTTATTCATGAGGGGTAAGTGTATCAACTTTGGCACTGTGGAAAATGAATCAACAGATGACCATTAACTTAACCCGTATATTGTCCCCATCCAGCTCCTGTTGCTGGTTACAGCAAGTGGTAGGTATTCTCACAAGAAAGAGAACTATTTTTGCTGGCAGCTAAGGTGCTTGAAGTGCATCACTATTAAAAGAAGAGTAATATATGAAAGACCTCTAAGGCTGGTATCAAACCTCAATGGTTTTTTGGAACTGACCAAAATGTGTATCGAGTATTGTAAACTGCCAAGTGCCTCAAATTGGTATCAAACGTATGGTCAGATTTGCTATCCTAATGTTTACTTATTTTTTGATTAGACATTCCTTTAATCATTTTCAAACAAGTTTTGCTAGGTTTTCATAAATTCAACAAATGAGTCCTACTGACATGATCGGAAATGACCTTCGTGACCCTTTCACCCATCATCTCTTGCCTCTGCAAGTCAATGGAACCGTTTCTGATCTCACATGCCTACCTCCACCCACATACACACAGAGGAAGTGAGAGAGAAAAGCGGAGTCTTTACCTGTTCTGAGAAAGTCTTTCTTTTTCTTTTCCTCAATCCTCCTCCTCACTGTCTTACTCTCGGTTCGGCTGCCAAAGGCCTTGATTAATGGTCTGCTTTAATTAATACTTTTACAGTACTTAGAGCAGAGACCTTGCAATTAGCATTGGCCTAAAGAGTGTAATCACCTGAGCTCATCCAGATTCTTATCCACAGACTGACTGCCTACTGTTCAGTCAGTCATTTAGTCAGAGAGAAAATAAATGAACATCTAAGCCATACAAGCTTACACATGCCCTAAGAGGTATTGTAGCCTTGCATGTAGAATTCAGATACAAGTCTTTATTAAGAGGAAAACTGGCATCATCTAGAAGTGGTAACTTACTTTGCATATCTTACTTTTCAACTAAGGGTGATGTTCCAAAATGTTCTTTTGAAGTAATATGATATATGCAACAAATGCTAACATTTGCGAATTAGCATAAAGCACAGTTGACACCTATGGGAAAACCATTTCTGCAAGTACAAGAATTTGTTCCTAAACCAAAATATTAGACAAATTTGACATTTTGAGCTGATTGTGGCCAGAGATGAAAAGTTAAGAGATCAGCCAAATAATTACAAGTTATCCGGAGGGAGACATGACGTGCGTTCAAGGCAATCTGCGACACATTTCACTTAAAACTAAAAATGTCAATCTCGTGGTGGCGCTGGAGGAAAAGTCCACGGATCATCAAAATTAGTAGGATTTATCCTCTGGGCACCATGCATGTCTGTACAAAATGTCATAGCAATCTGCCCGGTAGTTACTGACATATTTCAGTCTGGAGCAAAGTGCTGGACAGACATATTTCTATGAAATATGGTGTAAAGCTAGATCACTGGGCAAAGTAATTATTTTTTGGTCAGAATGCAGTAATTATGAATTCAGAATTCTTAAGAATATTTGACACACAGGTAATGTGATTGTACGTATTTTCACAGGTCTGTGATACATTTTACCATTAAAGTAACAAATTACTACGACTGTGGACGACTGTGGAGTGCTCTAGAGCTAGTGCTTTAGAGAGCCTTTATTTACTGTATTCACCTTAATTTGGTAATACGGTATTAGATTTATTATTTCATTAGGCGTATTACTGTACTCAACTACAAATGTAATATTTCAAATAGCTAATGACAATGCTAGGCTTCTCAAGTGTCACTGTTTGCTTCTGTAGTAGAAATTGTAAAATAAATTCTCCATTCTGCTAAAAACCTCAGTAAAGAGCATATAAAAGCAACGCCTTTATTTCTGGGAACTGGAAACAGCAGGCAGTGAGAGAAATTCCACGGCATTAATTACAAACTGATTAGAAGCTCCTTTTGCAGGAGGCTGTATCATTTAATTGAGGGGAAAATAATGATCACAATTCCAGCAACTTCTAATTAGAAAAACAGCTCAAATCTTATCAGGGCTGCGTGATGCATGCGGAACACACATCGCTTTCTGTTGTACACAAACACACACACATCCAGAAATAAACTGTTTCTATGGAGTGTATTCTTTTGTGCCTTATTTTTTTTCTGGGGGTGCACACTCGTGTAGGCGCTCCCACTCTGAGAGGAGCCGGTTTAAGCACATCAAGTCGACTGCGGATTATGTTTGTAGATATTACCCGAAGAATCAGCGGTGCGCTTTCTCAAAAGAGACACAGACAATTACAGATCTGATAACCCCTGAGTTGTATCACAGTTGTTGCAGTGTGTTTACACTATCTGACATGGCTGAAACAACAGCACAAATAAGAACAGAGAGAAGATTCCCATCTCAACTTTCCTGACTTGCTGCTTATCACAAACCACAAAAATCATAGTGTCAGACAGAGCTTGGAACGGGACCAAAGAGCCAACACACGTAAAAAAAACAAACCACCATCACATCAAATTTTTAGGATGAGTTTCTGTATTTATTGGCAGCTGCTGGGAGTGTTTTGTAATACTTAAGAGGATATTTCCACACAGATAAACAACAGCTTGAAGAAACCTTTCCAAAAGGAACGTGTAATGTTTTCTGTTAAATTGGCAAACAACGGTGTGTGTGTGTGTGTGTGTGTGTGCGCGCTTGTGCTTGTGCACGTGCGTGCATGTGCACGACCTCAGGGGGGAATTGCATACAGTATATGATTCGTGTTATGTCAATGACACAGTCAGAATCAGCAGCGCTTTCACTGAAGGACGCATTATCTTCCCCGCAGGTCAATGAGACAGTTTCATAACATCCCAAATGGGATTCTTATTCGATGTGAGTGGCGCTGAGTAGAGAAAAAACTGTTTGTTTATTCTCTCTGCCGTTCATAAAATGTATACACACAGCGCTATGATTAATAGGCAGTTTTGTCATTGGTTTTATTAATGTGAAAATGCCTGATTTATGGGCCGTGTCTAGACATAGTTACTGCTTTCTTGTCTCTGGCGGCAGATCAACTGATCGGCGCGAAAATATGTGAGTCTGTGTGTCTTTTGAACAGACAGGCGACAGTTTTGTTGCCATTAATCGACTCTGCCGTGATTGCTCACTTGCTTGGAGGGTGAAAATGAGCATTGTATATGTGGGTGGCTTCTCCGATTCTTTATAAACAGAGTCATTACAGTGTATTAGGCAAAACAGCAGTAAATCAGCACACTGACAGGGCTGGCAGAGCAGCACAATTAATGGCACCGAGTTGAAAGGAGAAGACAGGCGGCACAGAGTAATATTTGAAATTGCACTCTCAAGTGATCGACGGTATATTTGCAGCTGTCATATTGGGGTGGTTGCAAAATTTGACTCAAATTAAAATTAAATAAATTCAAAACCTCCACTCTCCACACCCTCCAACTTTTATTTTGCCAAAGATCCCAAGCATAACAGCCAACAGCCACATTTCTGTCTTAAACAGTGAGAAAATATCTCATTATAATACATCACACTGACACACTTGCACAAACACGCACACGTCATCATCATAAAGGTATCTACTTGAGTAGAAATTGGAATCAACCACTCCCTTGGATCAGTCAGAGTATTCCTTTACCATGTTTCTGCAGGCTTGGAAGAGGATGCTGTAAGGGTGTGCGTGTGTGTGAGGGGGTTGGGTCGGGTAAGGCTGGGGGATTGTCCAGGGAAAGTGTCTGCTTGGCCGTCCCTGGCTGAGAGGTAAGCCTTGCCGGTGGTGTGCTGAAAACCAACCGTGTTGTCGCGGGCTGCGGAGCCA
The DNA here is from genome assembly GCF_021292245.1 of Micropterus dolomieu. NCBI lineage: Eukaryota > Metazoa > Chordata > Actinopteri > Centrarchiformes > Centrarchidae > Micropterus > Micropterus dolomieu. The sequence continues at coordinate 21,040,637 of NC_060165.1, read as the reverse complement.
AAATCACTGACGCGTTTTAGAAAGGGCCCCTGGTGCCGGAGAGGATGGGGGTATTAAGCGCACACGCACACATAGTCATGAACATGTACACTGCTTTTATACTTACACACACCTACTCGAACAATACTCAAACAAAAGAGCAGGCATATACCGTAACACAGAGCCAAAGGTACACTCTCGAATGCGAACACACACACATACACACACACACACACACACACACACACTGTACACACACACCACTCGGAGCAGCGAGCCGAGCCGCTGTGCCAGGTGGCAGGGGGAGGCTCTCGGCTGAGAACGAGCAGAGAGGAGGAGGAGAGGCTCTTGGCCGGCCTTGAAAGCGAGAGGCACAAACGGCAGCGGCGATGCCCAGGTTTGGATATGGCCGGGGGAGCCCTGGAGGGGTTTCCTGGGCACGCAAGCAGGGAGGAAGGGAGGGATGCTGGGATGTTTTTTGGGCTGCTTCTGGGCCGTGGTCATCCCCCTCTGTAACAGAGAAGTGTGATCCCAGACACAGCTGTCCTGTTCTGAGCCGGACCTCCTTGTCCACAGGCCCAGAGCTGCTGCAGGGACGGGGATGCTGCAGCAGGCTAAGACTGGGCTTACACACACCGTATTGTTCTCAGCGTTTGCGCTAGATACTAAATAAGACGTACCTTTCCCCCCTAAGCTGTGTGTGTAGCATGGCGGGTTTAGGACAAATGCTATGCTAATTATCTCTGGAATAGAAATACAACACCCGGAGATAAGGCGCTGTGTGTTCGCACCCGTCCCGCTGAGGTGATCAGATAAGGGTGAGCTGACTGGATACAGTAGCCAGATGGATTGGGTACCTTCACACACCAAAAACCACAAAAAGAAGGTCAAACTAAGACAAACCTACATCAAAATGGAAGAAAATGAGAAGTCAAATCTCCACAAAAACCTTGAAATGCTTAAAAAATAACTCCAGCTTTAAACTTGTTTTGTATTTATCTGCTGCACTGTATTCTGAACCACAAGGGACCTTCCCATCCCAGGGTATCTATTGTCCCTGTTGCCCCTGAACTCTCCAGCTACTGCAAACAGGATCAGGTCCCGGCGGAGGAGAACTCTAAGAAAGGGAGACTGTGAAGAGGAGGCAGGAGGGGGAAGAAGGAGGGGTGAGGAGGAAAAGAAGAAGAGACCAGGTGAAGGAAGATTGGGAAGCAAAAAAAAAAATAAAAGAGAGGGAACAGAATGAGTGAAAGATGTGAATTAACACAGTGCCGGTGAGGTTTTCTGGTCGTGGCTGGCTCACGTAAAGTGAGCTGTGGGGCGTGTAAAGTGAGCAGGGGGCTATTTGGGTCGTTGTCACATGGAGCCTGGCCAGACTCCAGAATTGAGCGAATAGAGAGAGGGAGAGAGAGAGAGAGAGAGAGAGAGAGAGAAAGAGAGAGAGACAGTGAAAGAGAGAGAGAGACTGCTAATGGCTAAGCCTTTCACTAGGCCACACTGCAGTGAGCCGTAATTGAAGGTAATTGTTGGGAAGAGCCGACACACACAGCTTCCCCACTGTTCCCCGGGCCGAGATGGACAAGCCTGGGATGACAGAGAGGGAGAAAAGGGGTGGAAGCGAAGGTGGGGAGGGAGGGGTGTTGAGAGTGAGGACTGTGGGGAGGCCAGGTGAAGGGGGGGAGAGCAGGAGGATACAGGGAGATTGCATTACCCCACCTCCACCATCCCCAACTGTCCTACACGGCATTTGTCTGCTCGCACAATTGCGTAATTGTGTCCCCGCTAAATGGTCCGAAGGGCTGCTGCAGCGTCTTGGATCCAGGTGGGCAGGCTCAGATGACAGACAGACGGACTGAAAGAAGACAGAGAAAACACACAGTGAAAGGAGCAAGACAGACAGAGCCACTTTTGAAATGGTGGCAGTTGGACGACCACAAGCTCACGATGGGACAGCAACTTTGAAGCATCCCAAAAAATACATGAATTTTCTTTTTTTTTGGCGAGGCCTGCACTGCAGTCCAGTAAATTTGATCTTTTTTACCCCCAGAATCCTTCAATGAATACATTTCGCTCTTTGTCACACACATACACAGACATTTTCAAATAGATTTCATGAGGTTGTGCAGAGGCGATGATGTTCATGTGTGTGACTCTTCTGAGTGCTGCAGTGTGTGTGTGTGTGTGTGTGTGTGTGTGTGTGGGCAGGAGATGGAGGAAATCACCTTCCCCACTTTGCCTAGCCTCCTCGGTTGGATGGGTTTAGCTCCATGAGCGCACTGGAGCAGGAAATCCAGATTCGCAGCCTATCAGCGAAATAGCACATATATGACTCCCCAGCCTAAGACGGTCTAATCAGGCCTGCCAACCCGCTAACTCCACCACCATCATCACCAGGCGCCAGATTGACTCCTGAGCCCAAATCGCAGCTCCTGCTTTACGCCATAAAATGATTCCTGTATTGGTTTCCCCTTAAACCTGGTGAAGCTAATGCAATGTAATGTAAAAATTAGAAGCATAGTGCTACTGTGCTGCATGTCAGCAAGTGTAGATTTGAGTGGACGAGGCTGAGGGAGGGAGGCAAGACCGACTGGACTTATTGAAGGCGGGGGGGGGGGGATCAACCCAATTACCCAGGCGAGGTACTGTTCTGCAGCCTTTTGCGAGGAAGGCTGATGAATGCGAAATGCTGTAATTTGCAAGTGCTGATAGTGACAGAAAAGTGGCGCTAGATCCAGTAGAATTAGAATTAGAGGAATGAAAGACAGGATCCGATTTTCCCTATCAGAAGTGTTTTTTCCCTAGCTTTTTTTACTCGATAAGCTCGCTCATCTTTTATTTCGGGAGTAACCTTTTGCCTTAATTACTGAGTATCTGTGATTCAGGGTCCTGCGTCGCCGTTGGCATCGGGGGCTTTGGCTGGGCACACACACACACACACACACACACACACACACACTAGGACAAGCTTTGATAATTAGCCAAGCAAAATGAACTTCAATTCTTTCTTTTCAAATGCTAGATCTGGGCCATAATTACTGCTGTGTAATTAAAAGTCCCAATCAATCTGTTGGATTGCAGAGTCTCAATGAAAGAACAGGAGAAATTAGACCTTAATCCTCAGAGCAATGTCTCCCGTTGTGCCCCTCACTTCTCATCGACCCTCTCATACGTGTTGTTGGCGTTGACGTTCACACACACACACACACACACACACACACACACACACACACACACACACACACACACACCCACCCAACATCACACACTTTTACATTTCAGCCCCCAACCATGAAAAGACAACCCCATTTTAACAGGGCAAGCTTCTTTTTTCTCTTCCTCACCTCCTCCTGCTAAAAATGTATAATATAATATAGACCATTATGTTCTTAAAAAACTCATTACAGCGTTTGAAATGGGAATCTTGGGAAGTCTGTTTAAATATTTCCTCCTCCACATTGTGCAGAGATGGGTAGAAGACACATCAGGGGACGTGGCATGCAATTAAGAACAGAATGGATTAGTTTCCTTTTTAAAGTTATTGAGACACAATGAAGGGAGAGGCTTTCTCTGTTCCCCCCTCTCATCATCTATTTTGATGGCTCCCCTGTAAGCCCCTCCGCTTGCCCTCTCCCGGTTAATGACAGTTTGCATTTCACACTACGGGAACCAAGGAAAACCCTTTGGCCTTTTCCTGTGAAGAGTGAAGAGATAGACTGGGCTAGAGAAAAGAGGTGTGACAGAGCCGTTTGACTTCGTAGTTCGTGGCTGTCGTGGTGTGGAGAGGAATTAGCCCAAGACAAACATGTCAGAAAGACTAAAAGGCATTACTGCTCTCTGTCGTAACAACCCATTCTTCTCTACTCATGGCGTCCTGAAAGTCAAGAAATCTGAAAAGTTCGCAGCGAGGCAGAAATTACTTGGCTTACTGTATTTATGAGGCCTGATGTGCAGTTGCTGTGGCTTGTTTAAAACTAGGCTGGCAATAAAGAGGTGTGCTGCTACTGCAGCTGGTAAGCTGTGTATATGAAGGTTTGGTTGTGTGCTGTACAAGGAACGTGCAAAATATAAAGGATGGTTGATGTTTTCATGGAATGCATTAATAAGGTAAAACCAGTCATGTCACAGGTAGTGCTGAAAACAATAATTTGTTGTTGTGCCAAGGTGTATAAATACTAAGACTTCCAACCACACCAGCTACTTACAGTCTGCAACATATACTGAGTGCTTGCCCGCAGTTGCCGAAGAAAGGATGCAGGCCTTTCGAGTGAGTGAGTTTGAGTTGCGTTCACAGAAGGGCTGCTTGGAAAATGCATTGGGCACTTTCTAACGCTAGCCTGTCACGATCAGGTTGAGTTTGATTCATCTCCCGTGGTGTTACTTCTTTCGAGCACGGTGATGGGAGCTGGGCCTGGCGTCCTCCTGTGCATTGCCAACTACGACTACTCACAGCTCTGCTTTTGTTTCAGTTCGTTTAGGTTGACG